>NW_006922147.1:1241654-1243804 GCF_000298275.1 Orycteropus afer afer | reverse complement strand
ATTCTGGAGAATGATCCATGTGCACTGGAGAAGAATGTGAATCGTGTTTTTGTTTGTTGCAGTGCTCTATATATGCCTATGAGGTCAAGTTAATTGATTGTGTTGTTGAGTTCTTCTGTATCTTTATTGAGTTTTTTCCTAGTTGATCTGTCTCTCCTTGAAAGTGGTGTGTTAAAGTTTCTTACTAATATTGTAGAGTTGCCTATTTTCCCTTTCAATTCAATTAAAATTTCCTTCATGTATTTTGGAGCACTTTTATTGGGTGCATAGATATTTATTATTGTAATGTCTTCTTGGTCAATTGACATTTCAGTGTCATATAGTGACCTTCTTTGTCCCTTATGTGGTTTTTCACCTTAAAGTCTATTTTGTCAGAAAGTAATATTGCCACTTCTGCTCTTTTTTGGTTACCATTGGCTTGGTATGTTTTTTTTCCACCCCTTACCACTTAATTTGTTTTTGTCTTTGTGTCTAAGGTGGGTCTCTTATAGGCAGCATATTGATGAGTTTTATTTTCCTATCCAGTCTGTCACTCTCTTTCTCTTGATTGGTGCATTTACTCCATTCACATGAAGTATAATTAGTGATAGGTATGCATTGATTGCTGTCATTCTATTGTGCTTTTTTGGTGAGTTGTTGGAGTTTTCTTGGTCCATACATTTTTCTGTGCTGAGTTCATTTTGTTGTCAAGTGTTTCTTCTCTTTTCTTCTTTATTGCTGGTTTTGTACTTACTAAACCCATGTGTTTTCCTTCCTTCTGGGTTTGCTTAGGAGGATTATTAATTTTCTCTGTGGTTACCTTGGAGTGAATTCTTGTCTCTATATTTTTGGAATAGTCTGTTCTATGAGGAGATTTTCCTGTTTTCCTCTCCATTTGGAAGTTTTGTACCTAGAACTTTTATTCCCTCTATTTGGTTAGTTGCTGTGATTGTATGTATATTGACTTCCTTGTTTTTCAGTATACAATGTTTATGGTCTTATTTTGAGCATCTATTTCTGATTGGTTTTAGTATTGATGTCATGTATTCTGACTTGTTGTTCTTTGTTGTGGGTTCTCTATGGGAAGAACTTCCTTAAGCATTTCTTGTAGGGTTGGGCAGGTTTTCACAAAATCCCTTAATTTCTGTTTGTCTGAGAATGTCTTGATTTAACCCTCATATTTGATGGACAGTTTGACTGGATATAAGATTCTTGACTGGAAGTTCTTTTCTTTCAGTGTTTTATATATGCCATCCTATTACCTTCTTGTTTGCCTGGTTTCTGCTGAGTAATCCAATCTCAGCCTAACTGTTTGATTATTGTAAGTAATACTTCTTTTTTTCCCCAAGAGGTCACAGGATTCTTTCTTTGTGTCTGGTTTTGGAGAGTTTGATTATGATATACCTCAATGTTTTTCCCTTGGAATCTAACTTATATGGGGTTCATTGAGCTTCTTGGACAAATATCTTTTCTTCCTTCATGATATGGGGGAAATTTTCTGTTAGTAAGTCTACCACAATTTTCTCAGTAATTTTTTTTTCATTTCTTCTTGTTCTGGAATTCCAATGAAGCATATGTTGTTTCTTTTCATGTCATCCCATATAACTCTTTGTTGTTATTAGGTGCCATTGAGTCGTTTCCAACTCATAGTGAACCCATGCACAGCAGAAAGAAACACTGCCCGATCCTGGCCAGCTCTATGATCTCTGATATACTTGAGCCCATCATTGCAGCCACCGTGTCAATCCATCTCATTGAAGGCCTCCCCCTTTTTGGTCAACCCTCCACTCTACTAAGCATGACATCCTTCTCCAGGGAATGGTCCATTCTGACAACATGATTAAAATAGGTGAGACGAAGTCTGGCCATTCTCGCTTCCTCCAGGACAGATCTCTTAGTTCTTTTAGCAGCCCATGGTACTTTCAGCATTCTTCACCAGCACAAGTCAAAAGGATCAACTCTTCTTCAGTCTTCCTTATTCATTGTCCAGGTCTCACATGCATATGAGGCGATAGGAAATATCATGGCTTGTGTCAGGCACACCTTATTCCCCAAGGAGACATCCTTGCTTCTCAGCACTGTTGTTCCTTTGCAGTTGACTTTCCCAATACTACATGTCATCTAATGTCCTTACTGCTGCTTCCATTGGCATTGATTATAGAACCAAACAA
>NW_006922147.1:1237535-1239786 GCF_000298275.1 Orycteropus afer afer | reverse complement strand
GGTGATTCTTCTTGGTTTCCAACTTTTGCATTCCAGTCACCAGTGATAATTAACACATTCTGATTGCACGTTCAGTCAATTTCAGACTCTAGAAGCTGATAAAAATCTTCAGTTTCCTCATCTTTGGTTTTGGTGGTTGGTGCATAAATTTTAATAATAGTCGTATTAATGAGTCTTCCTTGTAAGCATATGGATATTTTCCTATCACTGACAGCATTGGACTTCAGGACAGATCTTGAAACATCCTTTGTGATGATCAATGCCATGCCATTCCTCTTCAAACTGTCATTCCCAACATAGTAGATCATATTGTTGTCTGATTCAAAATGGCCAAAACCAGTCCATTTCAGCTCACTAATGCTGAGGATATCATTTTTTGTGCATTCCATTTCATTTTTGACAACTACCAATTTTCCAAGATTCATACTTCATACATTCCATGTTCCGATGATTAATTGATGTCTGCGGCTGTTTTTCTTCAATTTGAGTGGTGCCACATCAGCAAACGGAGGTCTTGAAAGCTTTACCTTATCCATATGAGTAAGGCTGGCTTTACGCAGATGTTTCAGCTCTTTCCCAGTCCTCTTTTGAGAGCCTTCTAACCTAACTGGACTATTCATAAAGTTGTGCAGTAATGTATCAGACATCGTTTCTTTGCTATTCATAAGTTTTTCCCTGGCCAATTCTTTGAGAAGTGGACGGCCTTTTCCTTCTTCCTAGTCTGTCTCAGTCTGTAAGCTGGGCTGATACCTGTGTACCAAATGCATCCCGCTGGGTTAGAAACACCAGTGGCTCAGCTTCAAAACTCACATCAACACCAGGTTAGGAAAAACCGACAAACAAGTTTGCCTCCCTGTTGGAAACCTCTCATACCACCCTTTCCTGGGTCCCTGCGGCTGACTGTTTTTTAATCCCCTTTCTCCCACTCTCCTGCCTTGCTGCTTTGGGTGTGCCTGTATTCTTTCTCCTCACCTGAATTCCTGTGGCTGATATAACTCTTAGGTTCTCTTAAATCTTTGTTCTCAGTTTTCTTCGTACAGGCTGGTGTCAAGGGACTTATCTTCTATTTGGGAAATGCATTCATCAGGCAGTTCTAGCCTGTTTTTTTTTTTTTTTTTTTTTTTTTTTTTTTTCCACTATGTTGTGCAGTTCTGTAATTTTGGTCTTCATCTTCTCGATTTCTAACTGCTATTTTTGTATGAGTTCTGATTGTGTATTAATCTTGTTGTTCTGTTCTTGCATGGTTTTTCTGAGTTCCTCCAGGGTACTGTCTGTGTTCTCCTTGATTCTGTTTGGAGTTTCCTTGAGGTCTTGTAGCGTTCTATAAATATACCTTCTAAATTCATTCTTTGATAATTCTACTGCCTCCACTTCCTCCATGTTTACTGAGACTTTTTTGGGGGATTTTATTTCTATTTTCCTATCCTGTTTTTGTTGTTGTTGTTGTTTGATTTGAGGTTGCCTGCTGTTTCCTAAACATTTTGAAGTTGTCTTTAACTGTTAGTTATGTATTGAGTTGTTTTGTCTTGGTTTTATGATTTAATATTTTTGTAAATGTGGAGCTAGTGTATTATATATGTGTGTGTATATATATATATATATATATATATAGGTTATTAGTTCAGTTGTGCTGAGTTGCTCTGCAATTTTCTTTGTGATGATGGAAGCACTGTGTGGAATATGAATACAGGTCTCTGCTCTTCATTAATGAGGTTTAGGATTCTAGTTGGCAGATGTTCTAGTGGGTTAATGTGGTTTTTCTATTGGTTGAGGCAGGGAAGAAATGTGGAAAGGAGGAAGAAAAGAGGGAAAAAAATAAAAAGCTCCAAGGTGCCAATAGCCTTTCTCAGGGCTTTGAGTAGGCTGCTAATGATGACATTATATAGTTACTCATAGCCCCACAAGTCAAGTTCAGCAAAGACCCCAATGATTAGGGGGCTTCCACTTTCCACCAGATAAGGCATCAAAAGAACCCTGTACTCCTGGCCGCTCTCTGCCAATAGCTGTCCTTACTCTTGCCACAAGATTGTCCCAGGGTCCACCCCCTTGCAGGGGGCTTCCCTCTCTGTTCACAATTCAGTAGCACACAGAGTCAGAGAGGGGTTTTTGCTTCTTCCTTGTGGTCCAAAGTTTACCGATAAAAGCGGGTGCTGAAGGTAGATCTGTGGAGTGGCCTCAGGTCCTCGGGTGGGTTCTCTCCACTGCCCCAGGGAGCGCTCCAATGCCCCATCTCGCCGGACGGTTGCCACTC
>NW_006922147.1:1235785-1237085 GCF_000298275.1 Orycteropus afer afer | reverse complement strand
TTCTTTTTGGTACAGTGATTCTTTGTATTCCTTTTACCTTCTTTTCATGCTTTCAGCAGAATACAATTATTTTTCCCATAGAATCTCTCAGTATTGTTACTCAAGGCTTGAATTTCCACTACCCACCCAAATTCTTTCAACTTGATATATACAGAGTATGTTCTTTCCTTTTGGTTTTCTAATTCCAGGTGTTAGCACATCTCATTATAATACTTTGCTTTATCTTCTCAAGCTGTCCTTTGAAATCTTATGTTTAGCTCTTTTATCTTGTTATTTGTTTCATTCTCTTTAGCTAATCTCCATTCAAAAGCAAGTTTTAGAGTCTCTCCTGACATCCATTTTTGTCTATTCATTCTTTCCTGCCTTTTATTGACCATTTTCTTTCTTCATGTATGATGTTCTTGATGTCATTCCACAACTCATCTGGTTTTTGGTCTGTGATGTTCAGTGGATCAAATCTTCTTCAGGTGTTCTTTAAATTCAGGTGAGATATAATTAGGGTTATATTTTGGTCCTTATGGACTTGTTTTAATTTTCTTCAGCTTCAGTTTGAATTTACATATGAGCAATTGGCAGTCTGTTCCACATCAGCTCCTGTATTTGTTTCGACTGATGATATTGAGCTGCTCCATTGCCTCTTTCTACAGATGTGGTCAGTTTCACTCCTATGTATCCCATGCAGTGATTTCCACATTTATAGCCACTTAAGTCCTGTGTATTATATGCAGTGAGTTCCACGTGTATAGCCTACTTATGTTGTTGAAAAAAAGGTGTTTTGCAAAGTCATTGGCCTTGCAAAATTACATCATGCAATTTCTGTCATCATTTCTATCATCAAGGCCATATTTTCCAACTACTGATGATTCTTCTTTTCCATTTGTTGCCTTCTAATTATCAGTAATAATCAATATATCTTGAATTCATGTTTGCGTATGTTATTGTTGTTGTTGTTATGTGCCGTCGAGTCGGACATGACTCATAGTGACCCTTCCTTGGGTTTTTGAGGCAGTATCTCTATGGAAGTAGATTGCCCCATCTTCCTTCTGAGGAGGGGCTGGTGGGTTTGAACCATCAGCCTTCTGGTTAGCAGTCAAGTGCCTTAGACACTACACTACCAGAGCTCCCATGTTTGCACATACACATCATTATTATACACATAATTATTTATCACTGTGTTGGCATAGTGCCTAAGACATTTGACTGCTGACCAGAAGACTGGCAGATCAAAGTCACCAGCCACTTCTCAGAAGGAAGACTGGGCAATCTTCTTTCATAGAGATATTGTTGTTGTTGTTGTTAA
>NW_006922147.1:1229438-1235190 GCF_000298275.1 Orycteropus afer afer | reverse complement strand
AGAAAACAAAAATCCTCACAACTGGACCAATGAGCAGCATCACAATAAATGGAGAGAAGATTGAGGTTGTCAAGGAATTCACGTTCATAGAGATACTGCCTTGGAAACCCAAGGAGGGGTCGGTATGAGTCAGAATCAACTTGACAGCAGTGAGTTTGTTTTTTTGGTTTGAATTGGAGCTCTGACTGTATAGTGGTTAAACCAATCAGCTGCTAACCTAAAGGTCAGTGGTTTGAACCACCATCTGCTCTGTGGGAAAAAAAAAAATTAGGCAGTCTGCTTTCAAAAATTTTGTAGCCTACGAAACCAGAGGGGCAGTTCAAACTTGTCCTAATGGGTTGCTATGAGTCCAAATTGACTTGCTGGTACTGTGTTTGGGACTTTTAGCAATTTTAGCAATCTTTTATAATTAGATAATGAACTACATATATAAGAATTATAATAATAATAAAAAGAAATATAAAGCATCTTATAGTATTCTATAATACTTTATCATAGAGAAGGCATGTGCTCTTTACATTTCCCTTTCTTATTTCTTGATGTCAGTCTTTCATCTAAATGGTAAGCATAAGGGAATAAAAATGCCTTGATTAAATACTAGATTGGATATAATCAAAGCATATGTTTCTAAAGCTTTCAAAAAATACGTTTCTCAGTTTACAATGGATTGTGTGAGTAGTAGAATAGAAAAACAAATGGAATAGCAGTTAAATTTCAATCTTTGTCTTAGTTTTGGAATTACGAAATATGTGTCTAGATAGAAAAATCTTTATTGTATACTTTATGTCGTTAAGACATTTATATGAATTTAATATGTGATGATTTAAAATACTCATTTTGAATACTTTTGTAAAATTAATTCACTCACACATAAAAGATACATTTAAGTGTAACAAATAATTGAACACATTCAAAGCCTTAAAGATATAAATATAAAGAAAAGCAGTGCAGAATTTATTTAAGAGGTGGGTAAGTTAAGTGCTTCATATTGTAATACACAAATCTTGAGAACATATGTTAATAAAGAGTTTTTAAAAATAAACTTTTATTTTAGAGTTGATATAGATAGCCAAACAATTGGAAAATGCCATAGTTTCATAAGCCCATGCTCAGTTTATCATTAGTATCTTACATTAATATGAAATGTTTGTTACACTTTATGAAGCAATGTTCATACATTATTATCAAATAAAGTTCACAGTGCCTTTTGAGGAGACTCCAGGTTGTTGTTGTTGTTATGTGCCGTCGAGTCAAACCTGACTCATAACGACCCCTCCTTGGGTTTCCGAGGCAGTATCACTACGGAAGTAAGATTGCCCAACCTTCCTTCTGAGGAGTGGCTGGTGGGTTTGAACCGCCAGCCATCTGGTTAGCAGGCAAGTGTCTTAGCCACTATGCTACCAGAGCTCCCAAGAGACTCCAGGTACCTGAAGGTTTTATGTCTTTGCCTTTCTTCTTCCTCTTCCTCTCCACCACCATTACTAGTTGCCATGGAGTCAATTTGACTCAGGTGGCCCCATGAGTGTTAGAGTAGAAATATTCTCCCTAGAGTTCCAATGGCTTAATTTTGGGAAGTAAATCACAAGCATTTTTTTCTGAAGCAACTCTGGGTGGACTTGAATTGCCAATCTTTACTTTAGCAGCCAAATATGTTAGCCATTGCAGTATACAGAGACTACTTCTCTCTCCATAATAGGACAAAAACCTTTCTTTGGGTCAAACCATTTATCTTGAACTTTCATTTCAGGAAATGCGTTCTCTGCTTTAACTCCTAATTATAACATGAATCAATATATATTTCTGAGTAACATTTACAGAGATCCATCAATAAAGTTTTTTTTTTTTTTTTTTTTAGAGGTGGGGGAAGGTGTGGTAGTGGTTAGGTATTATCTAAGCCTTAAGTTCCATCTATAATTTATCTGCCAATTGTGTGGCAAATGGTGAAAAAAAGGTGTCCCTTTTTAATGGATGCAGTTCTGAAAACAGGCAACTTGTTAAGTCAGCAACTTTTCACATCTTAGAAGGCTTAACCTCAGGGTAATCCTACAGTTCTTTTTTATTCTCCCAAGTAGAGTGCTGTAAGACATTCTGCTTTTGCTTAAATTTTTTTAATGTTAAAAAATTCTTTAGTAAATTTATTTTTAAGGACAATGTCAAATATTCATCAAATAGTGGCAAAATATAAGGATCCTTAATGGCACAGTAGTTAAAGCTCTCAACCACTAAACCCATTAAAAAAAGTCCATTGTTGAACCCACCAGCCATTCCATGAGAGAAAGACATGGCTTCTGTAAAGATGAACAGCCTTGAGAACCCTATGGGATGGTTCTACTTTGCCCTACAGAGTCCTTATGAGTTAGAATCCACTTGATAGCAGTGGGTTTATATTCCATATCTTATGTTTTTCACTGTATAGTCCTTTCCCAGTTGATTTCTGTCTTCTCCTATACAACTTCCATGATTTCCAGATATTGTGAATAATATTTTGCAAGTTTTATGCTAAAATCTTGTTCACTTTACTTTTCTATTCAACATGATTTTTTTTAAACTCAAATAATGTGACTATAATATGTAAAGCTAGTTCATTACTTTTAACTCTTGCAGACACTTCTATCATCTGTATGTAATTCTTCACTGTCCCTCCTGTATTTGGTTTCCTGAGTGTTTCTACTTTGCTGAATATACTGGTTCTCAGGGGTTTTCATCTCTTTATACTACTTCTTCTCTTGGCATGGCCTTTCTTAACATGGTTGGTTTTCTCACTTTGGAGAATTAATTTCCAAACTGGTAAATCACATCTACACAAAGCTCTCTTGGGGATACGTTCACAAGAAATAGAGAAAATACACTGCTCTATAATAAACCATTCCTGCCAAAGATTCTTTATTCAAGAGGCATGCTTAAATTCACTTTTTAAATTTTCATAAATGGACACTGAACTCTCCATATAGACTCGCAGATCTTTAATCATAGAATTGTCCTTTTCTGTTGTTGTGGTTGTAGTTGCTGTTGTTGTTAGGTGCCATCAAGTCATCTCCAACTCATAGCCACCTTAATGCACAGCAGAATGAAACACCACACAGTCTCATGCCAGCTCCGCAATCCCTGTTATACTTGAACCCCTTGCCACAGCCACTGTGTCAATCCATCTCATTGAAGGCCTTACCTTCTTTCGTTGACCCTCTACCTTACCAAGCATGACATCTTCTCCAGAAACTGGTCCCTTCTGATATGAGTCAGAATCTACTTGATAGCAGTAAGTTTATATACCTTATTTTTCTCACTGTATACTCCATTCTCATTTGATTTCTGTTTCTCCTATCCAACTTCCATGATTTTCAGAATTTGTGAATAATATATTGCAAGTTTTATGCTAAAATCTTGTTTACCTTACTTTTCTGTCCAATATGATTTGTTTTGAACTCAAATAATGTGACTATAATATGTAAACCTAGTTCATTACTTGCCCTGTGCTATACATTGTCTGATGTCCTGACTACAGTTTCCGTTGATGTCAATTGTAGAACCAACCAATGTGAAGTCTTTGACAACTTCAATATTTTCTCCCTTTATCATGATGCTGCTTGTAGGTCCAGTTGTGAGAATTTTTATTTTCTTTATATTGAGATGCAATTCATACTGCAGACTGTATTCCTTATCTTATTTAATGTCCTTTTCTAGTACTCTCAATAATAATATTGCCCAAAATAACCCTTAGGCACAGAATCAGCTCTGTTGTTTCATGTTATATTTTTTCATAAGAGACCGGGTATACATTCATCCTGAATCCATTGCCTTTTCTGTTATTCCACTGCTGCTTTTCAGCAGCCTGCCATTACAAATACGTCAGAATACTGATTTTTCATGCCTTTGCTAATGGCAGGCATCAAGCCTAAAAATTAATATTTTCTTTAGTATTGGACTTAAGATCAGGTAAAGGGAGTCATTACTGACTGCTACCCTAAATCCTCCCACTCTGGGTACCTAGCTTTGAATGCAGGTACACAAGTGTAGTACCACAGCAGCTGGCATATTTTGGGACATATTATGTCCTCAGATCCACTCTGCACATTCTCCAAACTTGACAATTATGTTATGATAATGAAATCATGGACTCAAATCACTGAATAGAATGTCAAACTAATGTAAAATGCATTTTAAAATAATGACAAAAACCCCTCTGCATATCTAACTTTAGACTCGACAAGAGAATGTTCCTCACTTAAAGGGAGATGAAGATGCAAAATCTTACCCGCTCACATTCTTACTTAAGCATGAGAATAGGAGGCCAGAAGATAAGTCATATACAGAATCAACAAGTAATTTAGCTCTTTTATCAGTTTCCATGGAAACATTACTATATAAAACTAGAAGAAAATGCATTAAAAGAAATCAGGCTTTGCCTTGGCCTTGATCAAGGACACTTTCAACATTGCTTTCCTCAACACGTTGCATAAAGGAACCAAATACAAATACTAGACAAGATTTGGACATTATACATAAGTAATTTAATATACTTTAATACAGAATGGGCAGTGTGTAGTAAATATGGCAAATAAAATATTTCCTTTTTAAAAGTCAACTCAAAATGTTATAAACCCTTGCCTATTTTACAATGACTGAGATGGACTAGTCTATAAATTCCCAGTTTAAAGAGAATTTACACAGGCTATGTTTGTCCTACCTGCTTCTCAGATAAAATGTTTGAATGGCATTGCCCTGGAATTTCTTTACTGACCCGGAGCCACTAAAGATGAATGACTTTTCCAAGTTGTCCTAATGGAATCAATAGCAACCTTAAAAACCTTCAGAATGGATCCCCTGGAAGCCTGAGCTTTGAAAATAAAGTTACCCTTTGAAATGTTGAATTCTTGTGGTTTTGAAAGAGAAAATGTAATACAGTGACAGTTAACATTCCATTCCCAGATTACAGAGCTCTAATGTACAAATGCAGAGCTCATGTCTGACTCCTTGGTCACAGAAACATATACAGCATATTCTTGTTGGGAATTATTTTCTTTATGGGACATTTTCTTACTATATGTATTCTAGCAAATGATACTCAAAAGATTTGGAATCCTAGTCCAGAATTCTGATAATGTTTGGAATGCTGAAATGATCTTTTTTTTTTTTTATGTTGTTGTTGTTAGGTGCCATCGAGTCGTTTCCGACTCATAGAGACCCAATGCACAGCAGAACGAAACACTGCTCTATCCTGCACCAGCTCCACAATCCCTGCTATACTTAAGCCCATCATTGCAGCCACCATGTCAATCCATCTCATTAAAGGCCTCCCCCTCTTTCCTCGACCCTCCATACTACAAACCATGACATCCTTCTCCAGGGAATGGTTCCTTCTGACAACATGACCAAAATAGGAGAGGCAAAGTATGGCCATTCTTGCTTCCAAGGTGCATTTTGGGTACACTTCCTTCAGAACAGATCTCTTAGTTCTTTTAGCAGTCCATGGTATTTCAGCACTCTTCGCCAGCACCACAACACAAAATCATCAACTGTACTTTGGTCTTCCTTATTCATTTTCCAGCTCCCACATGCATATGAGGTTATTGGAAATATCATGGCTTGTGTCAGGCGCACCTTAGTCTCCCAGGAGACATCTTTGCTCCTCAGCACTTGAAACAGTTCCTTCATGGTTGACTTTCCCAATGCTACACATCATCTAACATCCTGACTGCTGTTTCCATTGGCATTGATTGTAGAACCAGGCAATGTGAATTCTTCGACAACCTCA
>NW_006922147.1:1218786-1228483 GCF_000298275.1 Orycteropus afer afer | reverse complement strand
TACCATTGGTTCTAGATCATATGCCACTTCCTGAAATGGATGAAGATTGACCAGTTCTTTTTGGTACAGTGATACTGTGTATTCCTGACATCTTCTCTTGATGTTTCCTGCATCATTCAATATTTTGCTCATAGAATCTCCCAAAATTTCAACTTGAGGCTTAAATTTTTTCTTTAATTCTTTCATCTTGAGAAATGCTGAGCATGTTCTTCCCTTTTGTTTTCTAACTCCAGGTCTTCGCACATGTCATTATAGTAATTGGCTTTGTCTGCTTGAGCTGCTCTTTGAAACCTTCTGTTCAGCTCTTTTATCTTGTCATTTCTTCCATTGGCTTTAGCTACTCTCTGCTCAAGGGCAAGTTTCTGAGTGTCTTCTGTCATCCATTTTGGTCTTCTCTTCTTTTCTCATCTTTTAAGTGATCTCCATAGAGGTAGATTGCTCAATCTTCCTCCCGAGGAGTGGCTGGTGGGTTTGAATCACCAGACATCTGGCTAGCAATTAAATGCCTTAGGCACTGTGCCACCAGAGCTCCTAGAGCAACACCAGATAACCAAAACATATATACATTTCATATACCCTGCGTAGCATCCATTATGAGAGAGAATGCTACATGATCTATGATGAAGTACAATGCTGTCAGTTATAAAATAATATCCATACATTTACAAGGAAGACCAGTTAATATTAATTATTCAAATTTACAAACCAACTGCTGAAGCTAAAGATGAGGAAAATGAAGATTTTTACCAACTTCTACAATCTGAAATTGACCATACCAAAACCAAACTCACTGCCTTCAAGTTGGAGCTAACTCATAGTGACCCCTCCTTGGGTTTCTGAGGTGGTATCTCTGCAGAAGTATATTGCCCAATCTTCCTTCTGAATAGTGGCTGGTGGATTAGAACTACCAGCCTTCTGGTTTGCAGTAAAGTGCCTTAGCCATTATGCTACCAGAGCTATAAAATTAGACATTAATAATAGGAAGATCAAGGAAAAAACATCAAACATGTGGAAGTAGAACAATACACTTCTCAAAAACTACTGGGCAACAGAAGAAATAAAAAAATGAGATTAAAAAAAAAATTGCTACAACAAATGAGAATGAAGATTTATCTTACCAAAATCTATGGGACACAGCAAAAGCAGTACTCAGAGGACAGTTTACAGCAATAAATGCATATATCAAAAAAGAGGAAAGAAACAAAATCAGCACTCTTACTCAACAACTCCAACAATTATAAAAAGAACAACAAAATAATCCTACATATCTAGAAGTAAGGAAATAATGAAGAGCAGGGAAGAAATAAATGAAACAGAAAAGAAAAAAAAATAGGGAAAAAAAAATCCAAGAAGGTGGTTTTGCAAAAAGATTAACAAAATTGACAAACTGTTGGCAAATCTAACAAAAGAAAAGAAAGAGAAAAAGCTAATTACTAGAATAGTCGATGAAAAGGGTGTCATCACAACAGAACCTACCAAGATAAAAAAGATACTGACAGAATATTATGAAAAACTGTACTCCAACAAATTTTGAGAACCTAGAAGAGATGGACAAGTTTCTGGAATTACAAAACCTACCTAAAGTATCTCACTCAGAGATAGAATACTTGAACAGACCCATAACAAAGGAAGAAATTGAACAGGTCATAAAGTAACTTCCCACAAGAAAAAGTCCTGACCCTAGTGACTTTACTGGAGAATCTTACCAAATATTCAGGGAAGAGTTAACACCTATACTACTCAAGCTATTCCAAAACATAGAAAAAGATGGAATACTCCCAACCTTTTTTATGAAGCAAACATAACACTAATACCAAAACCAGAGAAAGACACCACTAAAAAGGAAAAGTACAGACCAATATCCCTCATGAACATAGATGCAAAAATCTTAAACAAAACCCTAGCCAACAGAATAGAACAACATGTCAAAAAAATAATACATCCTGACCAAATAGGATTCATACCTGGTATGCAACAATGGTTCAACATCAGAAAAACAATCATTGTAATCCACCACATGAACAAAACAAAAGAACTATATGATCATATCAATTGATGCAAAAAAGGAATTTGATAAAATCCAACACCTGTTCCTGTTCAGAACTCTCAGCAAAATGAGGATAGAAGGGAAATTCCTCAACATAATAAAGGGAATATATGCAAAGCCAATGGCCAACATTATTATTAATGGAGAAAGACTCAAAGCATTCCCCTTATGAATAGGAACCAGACAAGGATGCCCTCTATCACCACTCCTATTTAACATTGTATTGGACACCCTAGCCAGGTCAATAAGGCCAGAAAGAGAAATAAAAAGCATTCCAGATTGGCAAAGATTAAGTAAATCTGTCTGTATTTGCAGATGATATGGTCCTAAAACCTACTGGAACTAATAGGGAGGTTCAGCAAAGTGGCAGGATACAAGGTCAACAAACAAAAATCAGTTGGTTTCCTCTACACCAACAAAGAGACCTCTGAAAAGGAAATAAGGGAAACAATACCAGTTGCAATAGCTACTAAAAAGATAAAATATCTAGCAATAAATCTTACCAGAGACACAAAAGACTTATACAAAGAAAACTATAAAACACTATCATAGGAGACAACAAGCTGTTGTTGTTGTTGTTATGTGCCATTGAGTTGGACCCAACTCATAGTGACCCTTCCTTGGGTTTCCAAGGCAGTATCACTATGGAAGTAGATTGCCCCATCTTTCTTCCAAGGAGAGGCTGGTGGGTTTGAACCGCCAGCCTTCTGGTTAGCAGTCAAGTGCCTTAGGCACTATGCTACCAGAGCCCCTTGGATACAACAAGAGAGCTACATAAATGGAAGAACCTCCCTTGTTCATGGATAGGTAGACTGAATATTGTGAAAATTTCAGTATTACCCAAAGCAATCCTGATCCAGATACCAACAAAATATTTTAAGGATGTGGAAAAACCAATTACTAACTTCATATGGAAAGGAAAGACACCTCGGATAACCAGAGCACTACTGTAGAAGAAGAACAAAGTGGGAGGTCTCACACTCCTGGATGTTAAAACCTACTATACAGCCACAGTTCTTAAAACAGCATGGTAATGGTACAATGATAGAGAGATAGACCGATGGAACAGAATCAAAAACCCAGAAATAGACCCATCCATCTGTGGAGAGCTGATTTTTACAAAGGCCCAAAACCTATTAAATGGGGAAGAGACAGCCATTTTAACAAATTGGATATCCATTTGCAGAAAAATGAAACAAGACCTATACCTCACCTCATACACAAAAGCAAACTCAAGTTGCATAAAAGACTTAAATGTAAAACCCAAAACTATAAAATTCATTAAAGATAAAATAGGGGCAAGTCTGTTGTTGTTGTTGTTGCTTGCCATCGAGTCGGCCCCGACTCACAACAACCCCTCCTTGGGTTTCCGAGGCAGTATCACTACGGAAGTAGGAATGCCCAACCTTCCTTCCGAGGAGTGGCTGGTGGGTTTGAACCGCCAGCAGTCTGGTTAGCAGGCAAGTGTCTTAGCCACTATGCTACCAGAGCTCCTAGGGGCAAGTCTAGTAGCCCTAATTTATGGCATAAATAGACTACCAAACATAACCCAGAACGAAGAGGAGGTAGAAGAGGAACTAGATGACTGGGACCTTTTAAAAATTAAATTATCGTGCAGATCAAAAGACTTTGTCAAAAGGGTTAAATGAGAACCTACAAATTGGGAAAATATATTTGCCTCTGACATCTGACAAAGGACTTATCTCCAAAATCTATAGAAAACTTCAACACCAAAAAGACAAAGAATCCAATTCAAAAATGCACAAGAGACATGATCAGACACTTCACTAAAGATGATAAGCTGGTGGCTCAGAAACACATAAAGAATTGCTCACTATCATTAGTCATCAGACTGCTCAAACCATTGTGGTGTACCCACATACTCTATGGAGATGCATCCCTTGGAGCAATCGACCACAGGGCACCAGAGGGGAAACATTTACATGGAGGAAATGCAGGACACACAGGAGTGCATAACTATGAGGGCCATGGGTGGAGGGGTACTGGGAAGGGAGGGCAGGAGAGTGTGGTAGGGCTTGAGGAGCGAAGCCAAATATACAAGAAATGTTGAATGTAAAACAAAATCTGCTATGTAAATTTGCACCTAAAGCACTAATAATAATAATAATAATAATAATAAAATAAAAAATCTGGGGAGAGGGCAATAAGAGAAAAAAAGTAGGGGAATATTGCACCTTTCTAGTCATTTGTGTCCTGAATGTCCTTCTGGTTCCTGGCAAGTGGAACCTATTCTTCAGTCCCTGGAATCTGGGAGAATGCTGTTGCTTTAAATATCCAAAATGGTCAAATTGCTTGTAAACATTCAAAATGGCTGCACCCTCCAAATAGGCAAAAGTCCACATCTCACCCCCATCTCCCCCTTCACTGCTTCCCCTTTATTCACCATCCACCAGTGAAGTCCTCCATGCAGCCTCTGGCTAGCAGGGCTGACTTTTAGGTTAATTCTTAGGTCATAACACCACTTGGCAATACCCAATCTGTCTGTGCTATCAGGATTGCTGACAGACCGCAGCTCTATATGTCTCCTTTTTTGGTATTTTCACGCATGTTCTTCTATTAGTAGGTGTTCAGTCCACTTCTGTATTCTTTCTTTCAAAGCTCAGGGCTCCAGGATTATCTTCAGTATCTGTGTTAACTGGTTCCCCTTTTCTTTGTTGAAAAGGGTTTGTGTAGTTTTTCTGGCTATTCCGCTATCTTTCCAGAACACTTCCCAGATCACTTCTCTTATTACACAAAATAAATAACCAGGTGCACTGTATGAAATACTGCCTTGGAGTTTTCTTTCTCACTGTTTAAAGATCTGGGCCTATTATCATCCCAAGAACATGGATTGTGCCTTTATTGGGAAAAGGGCCTTTGTAAAACTAATTACGTTAAGGATATTAATGTGAGATCATCCTAAATCACACAAGGTGGTTCCTAAACCCTATAAAAAAGTACAAATGTTGAAGAAAGTCAAAGACTCAAGGAAATAATTAGTCCAAAGGACTAATGGACTACATGAAGCACAACATCCACTACCTTGAGACCACAGGAATTAGATGATGCCTGGCTACCACTACTGACTGCTCTCATTGTTGTTGTTATTATGTGCCATTGAGACATCTCTGACTCACAGTAACCTTATGTACAACAGAACAAAACTTTGCCCTGTCCTGTGCCAGCCTCACTGTCCCTACTATACCTGAGCCCATCGCTGCAGCCACAGTGTCTATCCACCTCATCGAGGGACTTTCCGTCTTTTATTGACCCTCCACTTTACCAAGCATGACAACATTTTCCAGAGAATGGTCCCTTCTGACAACCTGACAAAAGCAGGTGAGACAAAGTCTGGCCATTCTCGCTTCCAAGGAGCATCCCGGCTGCACTTCTTCCAGGACAGGTTTATTAGTTCTTTCAGCAGTCCACAGACTTTTCAGCATTCTTTGCCAATACCACAACTCAAAAGCATCAACTCTTCTTCGATCATCCTTATTCATTGTCCAGCTCTCGCATGCATATCAGGCCATTGAAAATACTATAGCTTAGGTTAGGCACATCCTAGTCTACAAGGAGATAACTTTGTTCTTCATCACTTGAAAGAGGTCTTTTGCAGCAGATTTGCCTAATGCACTATGTCTTTTCATGTCTTGACTGCTGCTTCCATTGGTGTTGAACGCAAAACCAAGTAATATGAAGTCTTTGATAACTTCAACCTTTTCTTCATCTATCGTGTTGCTGCTTATTAGTCCAATTGTGAGAATTTTTGTTTTCTTAATGTTGAGGTGTAATCCATACTGTAGACTGTAGTCTTTAATTTTCATCAGTAAGTTCTCTGAGTCATTCTCACATTCAGCAAGCAATGTTGTATCATCTGTGTGTCAAAGGTTGTTAATAAGCTTTCCTCCAGCCCTGAAGCCAGGTTCTTCTTTGTATAGTCTGGCCTCTTGGATTATTTGTTCAGCATACAAGTTGAATAAGTATGGTGAAAGGATACAACCATGACACATTCCCTTCCTGATTTTAAACCATGTAGTATTCCCTTGTCATGTTCAAATAACAGCCTCCTGGTCAATGTACAGGTTCCTCACGAGTAAAATTAAGTGTTCTAGAATTCCCATTCTTCTCAATGTTATCCACAATTTGTTATGATCCACACAATTGAAAGTCTTTGCACAGTCAATAAAACACAAGTAAACATCTTTCTGGTAATCTTTGCTTTGAGCCAAGATCCATATGACAGCAGCTATGATAGATATCCCTTGTTCCACATCCTCTTCTGAATCCAGTTTGCATCTCTGAAAATTTTCTGTCAATATAGTGCTGCAACTGTTTTGAATTATCTTCAGTAAGATTTACTTGTATGTGATATAAGTGATACTGATGATTGAAATTGAATATTTTTACCAACTTCTGCAGTCTGAAACCAACCAAACATGCAATCAAGATGTGTTAATTATCAATGGTGATTGGAATGCAAAAGTTGGAAAGAAAGAAGAATCACTGGTTGTTGAAAAATATGACCCTGGTGATAGAAATGACCCTGGTGATAGAAATGACCCTGGTGATCACATGATAGAATTTTATAAGATCATAATTATAATTTTATAATTTATTCATTGCAAATACCTTTTTTTCAACAACACAAATGGTACCTGTGCATGTGGACTTTGCCAGACAGAGTATGCAGGAATCAGATTGACTACAAGTGCAGCAAGAGGCAATGGAGAAGCTCAAAATCTTCATCTAAAACAAGGCCAGGAGCTCATATGCTGCTCATATGCAACTTAAACTTGAAACTGAAGACAATTTAAACAACTCCATGAGAGCCAAAATATGATTTTGATTATATTCCTCCTGAATTTAGAGACCATCTAAAGAATAGATTTGATGCACTGGACACCAATGACTGAAAATCAGAAGAATTGTGGGATGACATCAAGAACATCATCCATGAAGAGAGCAAAAGGGTCATTAAAAAGACAGGAAAGGAGGAAAAGACCAAAGTAGATGTCAGAGGAAATGCTGAAATTTGCCCTAGAATGGAGAGTACCTAAAATGAGTGGGAAAATCGACAGGATAGAAGAGCTGAGCAGAAGATTTCAAGGAGAAACTAAAGAATACAAAGTCAATTATTATAATGAAATGTGCCCAGAGTTGGTATTAGAGAACTGAAAGGGAATTCATTTGGCATTTCTCAAGCTGAAAGAACTGAGGAAAACATTTAAGCCTTGAATTGTAATATTGAAATATTCCATGAGCAATATGTTGAATGATGCAGGAAACATCAAAAGAAGATGGCAAGAATACACAAAGACACTGTATCAAAAAAGAATTAGTTCATGTTCATCCATTTCAGGAGGGGGCATATGATCAAGAACCAATGGTACTGAAGGAAGAAGTCAAAGCTGTACTGAAGGAATTGGAAAAAAACAAGACTCCAGAAATTGATGGAAAAACCATCGAGATGTTTCAACAAACAGATACTGTGCTGGAGGCACTCACTTGGCTACACCAAGAGATTTGGAAGACAGCTACCTGGCCAACTGACAGGAAGGTATCCATATTTATACCCATTCCAAAGAAAGGTGATCCCACAGAATTTAGAAATTATCGAACAATATCATTGATATGAAACTGCTCTGATTGGGACCACATAAATCCTGGACAGAATGGTAAAAAACTTTTGAACATATTTCAAATAATCAGAAAGACAAGACTTACTATTCTGATAGAGACTGTTGAAACCTCACAAACAGTGCTCCTGAAACTAACAATAACTCATTACCACCAAGTCAATTTCAAATCATAGCAACCTCCCCAGGATTCCCAAGCCCGTAAATCTTTACATAAGAAGACTGCCTCATCTTTCTACCATGGAGTGGCTTCTGGGTTGGAATAGCTGATCTTTTGGTTAGCAGCTCAATCCTTTAACCACTGCACCATCAGAGCTCCTTCAGTGGCTTTAGACCCATTTCAAACATGGAATTGAACCACCATCAGTGACCCCCTTGCATCCAAACAATAGTCCTATAAAGTGAACAATAATATTTGAATGGCATGTACTCAGAAAAATCTACTGTACAATAGCAAATGGGATTTGCCCAAAAATAGAGCTCAGAAGGCAAGAAGTGGCAGGAAAGAATGAATGGAAACAGTTTAACACAGGGAAGAGGGAGGAAGAGCGCTGCTACACTAAAGGAATTGCAACTAACGTTGTTAAACAAAATGTGTATGAATTGTTGGATGGAAAATTAGTTTACTTTGTAAAATTTCACCCAAACCAAAATAATTAAAATAAATAAATAAAGAAGAAGAAGGAGGAGGAGGTGGAAGAGGAGATGGAGGAGGAGGAGGATGAGGAAAGAATGGTACAGAAGACTTAGAAGGGGCCCTTATGTGCTAATCAAGGTTAGTGGATCAAATCCACCAGCCATTCTGCAAGAGAAAAGATCTGATGATCATCTCACATAAAGATTTCAGTCTAAGATACCATATAAGGCAGTTCTATGCTGTCATATAGAGTTCCTATGATAGGTATCAACTCCATGGCATGCAATGATAGCATAGAGATATAAAGAAGTAAAGAAGATCACATGAATGCAAAGATTAGAGTTATGTAGCCAAAAACCTGATACCGAAATCTTGAAGGGGCAAGGAGGGATTTTGCTCTAGAGCTGTCAAAGAAAAAAAAATAATAATAATAAAAAAGACCTCCTGGAAACAATAACTATGAGAGAATACATTTCTGTTGTTTTAAGCCACCGGTTTATGTTAATTATTACTGCAGTCCTAAGAAACTAATAAATGGAGGTTCTTTCTCAGAGGCAATTTTACATCTCTGGAGACTGTCAACAATTGGAAAAATTGTTCATTGTCACGACTGTGAATGTATTTTTAGCACTTAGTGAATAAATGCCCAGGAAACTGCTAAATCTCCTACAGTGCACAGAAAGGCCCCTTCAACAAAAATTTTTTGCCCAATAGTGTCAAAGTAGATAAACTCTGCCTTAATCCATTTGTCTGCCCTCTGATTGCTACTAGCCCATCATATCTCTCAATTATATCATATTTTCAAGGTCTAGTCCTCATTCTCCCTATATGTAGCTTTTGTTCCAATAGAATTGGCACAGAAAATATTATCTCATTTTTCTCCCATAAGTAAAAATACACAGTATTTCATAATGCTCTATAGAAATATAAAATTAAAAAAATTAAATATAGAAACTTTTATGTTAAATTATATATCATGTCTTTCTTTTAAAATGGCAAAACTACTCTATTTATGGAACTCAGGAACCCTGGTTGCCCAGTGGCCAAGCATTGCGCTGCTAATGGAAAAGTCAGAGGATCAAACCCACAAGGTATTTTGTGGGAAAAAAATAAAGCAACCAGTTTAACAAAACTATTCCCCATTTTTCTTTCACAATTTTGGCAGTCTCAAAAGAAACAATGGAAATCTGAAGAGAAAAAGAACACAGTACAATTAGACTAACAGAAATCTGTAACAGAATTCACACATAGTACTTCATTAGACTCCTTTTAATCTTTTGAAATATATACAGGATATAGTTGTAAATGGGAGCTCTGGTAGCATAGTGGCTAAGACACTTGCCTGCTAACCAGACGGCTGGCGGTTCAAACCCACCA
>NW_006922147.1:1204859-1218446 GCF_000298275.1 Orycteropus afer afer | reverse complement strand
GTCTGTGGGGAGAATCACTGTTAAATGACTAGGGGGTTTCTGTAGAGACTTTTGGAATTATTCCTAGTAAACTTCAAAGTTGAGCTCATTTTAAAGTTTTAAAGTTAAAAGGGATTAAATACATTATTGGAACATAACTATCATTTTACTGCCTTGTTTTTATAACCATCAGTTTATAAATAACCATATACTTCCTAATATACCATATTTTATGTAAATAACACACACATTATAAGATTTTTGCAAACCATGCAATCCCCTCTGGTGTTAGTTTCCTAGGAGTACAGAAAATTAAGAGAAAGGACTTGGAAGTTAACGCTGTCATTGACTGAAAAAAGAGATTGACTTAAAAGTCTTCATTTCTTGCTCATTATCCTCCTTGAATTTCAGTTTATTTTCTGGAGAATTTTGAAAAATAATTCCTATACTTAGAACTTTAGGCACATTAGAGGGTGTTGGTGAGTTTCAAAGATAAAAATCCCTTGCCACAAAGATATACCTCACATATAAAAAATAGGAGGATTATTTTTACAGAAAGTACTCATTGCTAAAGAGAGAATTTTGATAGAGCTCTGGTAGCATAGTGGCTAAAGCACTTGACTGCTAACCAGAAGGCTGGCGGTTCAAACCCACCAGCCACTCCTCGGAAGAAAGGTTGGGCAATCCTACATCCGTAGTGATACTGCCTCGGAAACCCAAGGAGGGGTCGCTGAGTCGGGGCCGACTTGACGGCACATAACAATAACAACAACAACAGTATTTAGAAGCTCTGGTGGCATAGTGCCTAAGGCATTTGACTGCTAACCAGAAGGCTGGCAGTTCAAACCCACCAGCCACTCTTCGGAGGGAAGGTTAGGCAATCTATTTCCATAGTGATACCGCCTTGGCAACCCAAGGAGAGGTCGTTATGAGTCGGCTCCGACTCGATGGCAGTGGGTGGTTGGTGGGTGGTAGTATTTGGGGGTCTTCCAAAGAAATCATTTTCCTATTTTTTTTTTTTTTTTATCAATGAAAGCCATCTGTTAATAATTCCTATCCACGTCCCTCTACAGAACTTCTGCCTATCTTTTAAGTGCTTCATAGTAAGTAATTCATGTGAAGCCAAGATTAGTCAGACACTGGAGAAGCCTTAGGGGAAACAGGGACCAAATATAAACAAGAAAAATAGTAACAGAACTCAGAGGAAATAAGGATGATAAAAGAAGAAAAAAAATGAGAAAAACTAAGATATTTTATCCAATTAAATACAATAAAATTCAGAGGTTAAAAAATAATTATTTGAAATCTATTTACTTATCAATCTGTTACATCTTGAGATGAAAAAGTCAACAGAAGTTTGGAAGGAAAGTGAAGAAAGATCTATCAGAAAGTTACAATATAAAGGAAGAAAGAAAATAGAAGGAGAAAGAAAGTAACTTTGAGGATCAGTTCAGTAGCATCAATATCTGACTATTAGGATATACAGATAGATTTAACAAAGAATCGTGAGTAAAGAAAACTACTAAAGGAGTAACATATGATATTGTTCAAACTAAAGACTTGATGTTCCAGATTACTAAACCTTGTGAAGCCTGGTAGAATAAAAGAAATAATCAAAGAACACCATTTTGAGATTTTAGAATTGTGTGGGTAAAGAGAAAATATAAAGAGAAGACAGGAGAGAAGAGAAGAAAAAAAGAAAAGGAGATCTGTAAGAGGAAATAGTAATTCATTCAATAGTGACTCTGGATACACAAGACAGTAATACATTCAAATCATGAACAAAGATGATTTTAGTAGACTTTATTGTTTTTGAGTGGTTACGTTTACAGAAAAATTATGTAGAAGTCACACCAAACCCCAAACTAAACCCATTTTCATAGAGTCAATGCTGACTCATGGTGCCCCTATTTGGTTTCCAAATCTGTAAATCTTTATGGAAACAGATTGCCTCATTTTCCATCTATAGAGTGGCTGGTGGGTTTGAACTGCCTATATTTTGGTTAGAAACCCAATACCTTAACCACAGCATCCACTTCCCTCCAATAAAGTCTTCCTTATTATCAACGTCTTGCATTAGTGTGGTACATTTCTTAAAACTGATCAAATTATATTGATACATTATTCTTAACTAAAACCCATAGTTTATGTTAGGGTTCATTCTTTGTGTTTTATAATATAATGGATTTTGACAAATGCATGATGCCATGAGTCCACCATTATAATGTCATACAAAATAGTTTTACCATTCTAAATATTCTCTAAGGAGCTCTGGTAGCATAGTGGTGAAAGCATTTAGAGGCTAACCAAAAAGTCATGGTTCAAACCTACCGGCTGCTCCATGGGAGAAAGATGAGGCAGTCTGCTTTTGTAAAGATTGACAGCCTTGGAAACCCTATGTGGCAGTTCTACTCTGTCCTTTAGGGTCACCATGAGTTGGAATTGACTCAATGCAGTTGGTTTTAGTTTTTTAAACATTCCCTGAGGTTCACATATTCATTATTCCCCACTAGAATCCCTGAGAAACACTAATCTTTTCATTGTCTCTGTAGATTTACTGTTCTGAAATGTCATATAATTGGAATGATGCAATATGTAACTTTTCAGTCTGGTTTCTTCGACTTAGCAGTATGCATTTAATGTTCCTCAATGCCTTTCTGTAGCTTGATGGGCTCATTTCTTTTTAATAGATAATATACCATTGTATGGATAGTTCAGTCAGTTCCTGGGGCACAGACAAGATCTGTTCCTAACTACCTATTTAAGAATTTGTAGATAAATTGGAACAGGTGTATACAATTCCACTTATCCTTTGTTGTTTTTGTTGTTAAGTGCCGTTGAATTGGCTCTAACTCATAGTGACCTTATGTACAACAGAATGAAACACTGCCCAGTCCTGTGCTAGCTTCACGATCTTTGCTATACCTGAGCCCAACTTTGCAGCATACGTCAATCCACCTTGTTAAGGGCCTTCTCTTTTTCCTTTTTCCCCTTTTCCATTGACCCTCTAATTTACCAAGCATGATATCCTTCTCCAGAGAAAGGTCCCTTCTGACAACAGATGAAGTTTGGCCTTTCTAAAGGCTGAAAATCTTTCAACTCTTTAAAAGCTGCACATGTAACAAGTGAAGGTGATTATAATGAAGAATTTTTTCCTAATAGAGGGTGGTTAAATCATTTCAAAGGGAGGACAAAATTACATAATGTTAAAGGGCAAGTTCATAAACTAGTGACTACCAATAGCTTATCATTCCATTTATCAAAGGATATGTTTATTTTTTCTAATTTTTGGTAATTATGAATAAAGCTATATGGACAAGTATATGCAGGCTTTGGGGTAGGCATTAATTTCCAACTTATTTAGGCAAATGTCTAGAAACTTAATTGCTAGATCATAAACTTATATTAAGCTTTGTAAGAAATAGCAAGTCTGTCTTCCAATGTGGCTGTTCTATTTGTTGTCACTGTTTTTGATTTTAGCCTTTCCAACAGATGTGTATGAGAACATAGTGGTTCAGTGGTAGAATTCTTGTTTTCTATGCAGGAAATGCCACCTCAGTCTATCAGTTGTTAATACTTTAGTAGATTGTGTGTTGCTATAATGCTGGAAGTTATGAAACCAGTATTTTAATTACCAACAGGGTCAACCATTGTGGACAGGTTTCAGCAGAGCTTGCAGAGTAAGACAGACTAAGAAGAAGGAAGAGGTGGTCCATTTTGGGTGGGGGGGAGACACCAAATATCTTATGAACAGTAGTGAAGCACTGTCTGATACAGTGCTGGAAGATGAGTTCCACAAAAGGCATTAAAAACACAGGAAAGGAAAACAAGATCAAATTCAATGTAAGAAGAGACTCTGAAACTTGCTCATATATGGAGAGTAGCTGAAGAGAATGGAAGAAATGATGATACATAAATGCTGAACAGATTTCAAAAGGTGACTTCTGAAGGAAAGAATTGTAATAAATGTTCAAAGAGCTGGAGTTAGAAAATCAAAAGAAAAGAACACCCTTGGCATTTCTCAAGCTGAAAAGACTGAAGGAAAAATCAATCTTCAAGGATACTACAGGCAAAATATTTTTAAAAATGCAGGAACCATCAAAAGAGGATGGTAGGAATATACAGTCACTGAACCAAAAAGAACTATTTGACAGTCAACCATTTCAGAGTTAGAATGTAACAAGAACTGATGGCAGTGAAAAAAGAATTCCAAGCTGCACTGAAGGAATTGGGGAAAAAGAAGGCTTCATATAATGATGGATAACCATTGAAATGTTTCAGCAAGCCAAAGCAGAGCTGAAGGCACTTATTTGTTTATGCCAAGAAATTTGCAAGACAGCTACTTGGCCAACTGACTGGTAGAAATTGATGTTTGTGTCCATTCCAAAGAAGGGTGATCCAACAGAATGCAAAAACTATCAAACAATATGACTAATATTACAATCAAGTAAAATTATGCTGAAAATAATTCAAATATGGTTGCATTGATAGGAAACTGCAGAAATTCAAGCCAGTTTCAGAAAAGAACATGGAATGAGGGATATCATTGCTGATGACAGATGAATCTTGGCTGAAAGCAAATACTGGAAAGATGTTTACCTGTGTTTTATTAACTGTGCAAAGGCATTTAATTGTGTGGATTATAACAAATTATGTATATCATTGCAAAGAATGGGAATTCCAGAATACTTAATTGTACGCATGAGGACCTGTACATAAAGCAACGTGCAGTCATTCAAACAGAAGAGAGGTATATCACATGGTTTAAAATCAGGAAAGGCATATGTCAGAATTGTATCCTTTCACCATATTTATTCAATTTGTATGCTGAGCAAATAATCCAAGAAACTGGGTTCTAGGAAGAAGAACATGGCATCAGGATTGGAGGAAGATATATTAAAAGCTTTGATATGCAGATGATACAACTTTGCTTGCTGAAAGTGAAGATGACTTGAGCATTTACTGATGAAAATTGAAGGCTATTACCTGAAGTATGGATTACACTTCAACATAAAAAAAACAAAAATCCTCACAACTGGACCAATAAGCAACATGTCGATAAAAAGAGAAGAGATTGCAGTAGTTAAGGATTTCATTTTATTTGCATCAAAAATCAATGCCCAAAGAAACATTAGTCAAGAAATTAAAGGAAGTATTGCATAAATCTGCTCCAAAAGACCTCTTTAAAGTGATAAAATACAAAGAAGTCACTTTAAAGACTAAGAAGTGTGTGACTCAAGGCATGATCTTTCTATTAGCCTCATTTGTGTGTGAAAGTTGGACAAGAATAAGTAAGACTACAGAAGAATTGATATATTTGAACTTTTGTGTTGTTTAAGAATGTAGAAGGATGAATCTAGGAAAATTTGAAGTTGTCAAAAATGAAATAGAAAGTATAAGGATCTATATCCTAGGTGGTAATAAGGTGAAATAGACTGGTATTGGCCATTTTGAATCATGAAGTCATATGATCTTCTATGCTGGGAATGACAAATTAAATAGGAATTGCACTGTATTTATTGTCAAAAATAACATTTCAAGATATGTCCTGAAGTGCAATGCTGTCAGTGGTAGGATAATATGCATATGCTTACAAGGAAGACCAGTAAATACAAGTAATTTCCAAATTTGCACACCAACCACTAAAGCCTAAGACAAGGAAATTGAAGATTTTTACCAACTTTTGCAGTCTGAAGTTGACTAAACATTCAATTAAAGTGTTTTGATAATTACTTCTGAGTGGAAAATGAAAAGTTGAAACAAAAAAGAAGCATTGGTAATTGGAAAATAAGATTTTACTGAAAGAAATGATGCTGGAGATCACATGATAGGATTCCATAAGACCAATGTATTCATCGCAAATGTCTTTTTCAACAATATAAATGTCAACTCTACACATGGACCTTGACAGATGGAATACACAAAAATAAATTCGTACATCAGTGGAAAGAAGTAATGAAGAAGCTCAATATTATTAGTCAAAAAAGGCCCAGAACTGACTGCAGAACAGATCATCAACTGCTCATATGCAAGTCAAACATGATGCTGAAGAAAATTAAAACAAGTCCACAAGAGCCGAAATATGACCTTGAGTATATCTGACCTGAATTTAGAGATCATCTGAAGAATAGATTTGACTAATTGAACATCAAACCAAAAACCAAAAATAACATGAATTGTAGGATGACATTGAGAACATCATACATAAAGAAAGCAAACAGTTATTAAAAGACAAGAAAAGAAGAAAAGACCAAAATGGATGTAAGAAGAGACTCTAAACATGCTCTTGAACAGAGAGTAGCTAAAGCAAAAGAAAGAAATGTTGAAATAAAAGCACTGAACAGAAGATTTCAAAGGGCAGCTCCAGTAAACAAAGTAAAGTACTATAATGAAATGTCCAAAGACCTGAAATTAGAAAACCAAAAGGAAAGAACACACTTGGCATTTTTCTACCTGAAAGAATGTAAGAAGAAAAAAAAAAAAAAATCAAGTCTTGAATTGCAATATTAAAGGATTCTGTGAGTACAACATTAAATGACATGGAAAGAATCAAAAGAAGATGGAAGGGTTGATGTACCAAAAACAATTAGTCGATGTCCAATCATTTTAGAAGATGACATATGATCAAGAACTAATGGTCCTGAAAGAAGTCCAAGATATGCTGAAGGAACTGGTGAAAAGCAAGGCTCCAGGAATTGATGGATTACCCATTGAGATGTTTCAACAAATGAATGCTGCACTGGAGGCACTTACTCGCCTTTGCCAAGAAATTTACAAGACAGCTAACTGACCAATCAACTGAAAGATATTCATTTTAGTGCCTATTCAAATAAAAAAAAAAATTCCTTAGGCACTATGCTACCAGAGCTCCCAAATGTTTATCCAATCTTCCTTCTGAGGAGTGGCGGGTGGGTTTGAACTGTCAGCCTTCTGGTTAGCAGTCAAATGCCTTAGGCACTAAGCCACCAGAGCTTCTAGTGAAAGGAATGCAGAAATTATTGAACCATGTCATTAATATCACATGCAGGCAAATTTTTGCTGGAGATAATTCAAAAATATTTGCATCAGTATATTGACAGGGAATTTCCAGAAATGCAAGCTGAATTCCAAAGAGGATGTGGAATAAGGGATATCATTGCTGATGTCAGATCAGTTTTGTCTGAGAGTGAAGAATACCAGAAAGATATTTACCTCTATTTTATTGAATATGCAAATGTATTTGACTTTGTAGGTCATAACGAGTTATGGATAACATTGTGAAAAATGAGAATTCCAGAACAGTTAAATGAGCTCATGAACAACCTGTATATAGAACTAGATGTCCTTAGAACAGAAAAAGGGAATACTGCCTTGTTTAAAATCAGGAAGGGCATGCATCAGGGTTGTACCAATACACTATACTCATTTGATCTGTGTGCTGAGCAAATAATCTGAGAAGCTGGACTATACAAAGAGGAACACAGAATCTGGATTGGAGGAAGACTCATTAACAACCTGTGGTGTGTAGATGACATAACCATGCTTGCTGAAAGTGACATGACTTGAAACTCTTCCTGATAAAGACGGACTAGCAAAAGCACTTGACTGTTAACCAGAAAGCTGGCAGTTCAAACCCACCAGCCACTCCTCAGAAGAAAGGTTGGGCAATCTACTTCTGTAGTGATACTACCTGGGCAACCCAAGGAGGGGTCACTATGAGTTGGGTCCAATTCGATGGCACACAACAACAACAACAACAGTCTTCAGGATGGATTGTATTTCAAAATAAAGAAACAAAAATCTTCACAACTCAACCAATGAGCAACATCATTATAAATGGAGAAAAGATAGAAGTAGTTAAAGATTTTATTTTACTTAGATCCACATTCAACACACATGGAAGCAGCAGTCAAGAAATCAGATCTCGAATTTCACTAGACAAATCTGTTGCAAAAAGACCTCTTTAAAATGTTGAAAAATAAAGATGTAACTTTGAGGAGTAGGGGAGCTCTGGTGGCATAGTGCCTAAGGCATTTGACTATTAACGAGAAGGCTGGTGGTTCAAACCCATTAGCCACTCCTCGGAAGGTTGGCAATCTACTTCTGTAGGGACACTGCCTCAGAAACCCAAGGAGGGGTCTCTATGAATTAAATTCTACTCGAGGGCAGTGAGTTTGTTTTTTGGTTTATATGCATGTGAAAGATGCACAGTGAATAAGGAAGACTGAAAAATTGATGGCTTTGAGTTGTGGTGTTGGCAAAGAATACTGAAAATGCCATGAACTGGCAGGAAAATGAACAAATCTGTCCTGGAAAATTAAGTGTTCTGAAATTCCCATTCTTCTCAATATTATCCATATTCTGTTAGGATCCACACAGTCGAATGCTTTTGCATAGTCAATAAAACACAAATAAACATCTCTTTTGTATTCTTTGCTTTCAGGTAAGATCCATCTGACATCACCAGTGATATCCCTTATTCCACATCCTCTTCTGAATGCAGTTTGCATTTCTAGAAGTTCCCTGTCAATATACTGCTGCAATCACTTTTTAATTATCATCAGCCAGATTTTACTTTCATGTATATTAATGATATTGTTTGGTAATTTTAACATTCTGTGGGATCATCTTTATTTGGAATGAGTACAAATATAGATCTCTTCCAACCAGTTGGTCAAGTAGTTACCTTCCAAATTTCTTGGCATAGATGAGTAAGTGCCTCCAGCATGGCATCTGTTTGTTGAAACATCTCAATGGGTATTCCATCAATTCTTAAAGCCTTGTTCTTTGCCAATTCCTTCAGTGCAGGTTTGACTTCTTCCTTCAATACTATTGGTTAGTGATCATATGCCACCTCTTGACATGGATGAACATCAACCAATTCCTTTTGGTATAATCACCTATGTATTCCTTCCATCTTCTTTTGATGTTTCCTGCATCATTCAATATTTTGCCCATAGAAGCTTTTGATCTTGCAACTCATGGCTTAAATTTTCTCTTCAGTTCATTCAGCTTGAGAAATGCCAAATGTGTTCTTCCTTTTTGGTTTTCTAATTCCAGGTCTTTGCACATTTCATTATAAAACTAAAAAAAACAAAAAAAAAACAAAAAAAAACTTCACTGCTGTCAAGTCAGATCCAACTCATAACGACTGTGGTGGTTATGTTTTTGTGCCAACTTGGCTGGGCCTGGTTGAGTGGCTGGGCAACTGGTGGTAGTTATTCCCCATGATGAGACTGCCTATCATCAACTCCATGGTGGGATCTACTACAAGCGGTTGAGTAGTTGCCTTTGGATGTGGTCTGCTTCCTGTATTTAAGGAGAAGCCTAGGGAATGGTCTCTAGCTTATGGCACCTTGAACACTCATGTAGCCATGTCATTGTTCAGCAACCTGCCATGCTCTGCCAACCTTGTGACTTAAATGGACTTGAATTAATGGCCTGCTGTGTGATTGGTAATATCAGGACTGTGCCTTTTTACTTGTCAAACTTGGGCCTTCTCAGCCTCAGCAGCCAGCAGCTGTCTAAGAAAACAAATGCCTCTAACCCAAGTGAGCCGGGAGCATGAGGTAGAGCTGGACCCCAAGGTTGAGGGGCTTTTACCCAGCCCCTAGAGCCTGGCACTTTGAACTTGGACTTAAAGCCTCCAAATTGTAAGAATAAACTCCTGTTTGTTAAGGCCATCCTATTTGTAGTATTTCCTATAAGAGCTGTACCAGGTAACCAGAACAGCAACCCAGCCTTAGGTTTCCAAAGCAGTATCACTATGGAAGTAGATTGCCCAACCTACCTTCCAAGAAGTGATGGTGGGTTTGAACTGCCAGCCTTCTGTTAGCCATCAAATGCCTATAATAATTGACTTTTGTCTTCTTGAGCTGCTCTTTGAAATCACCACCCTAGCTCTTTTATCTAGTCGTTTCTTCCATTCACTTTAGTTACTCTCCATTCAGGAGCAAGTTTTAGAGTCTCTTCTGATATCCATTTTATTCTTTTCTTCCTTTCCTGTCTTTTTTAATGACCTTTTGCTTTCTTAATGGATGATGTTCTTGATGTCATCCTACAATTCCTCTGCTTTTCTGTCATTGGTGTTCAATGCATGAAATCTTTTCTTTAGATGATCTCTCAATTCAGGTGGGGTGTAAACAAGGTGATATTTTGTCTCCCATCAACTTGTTTTCATTGTGTTCAGCTTCAACTTAAACTTGCATATGAGCAGTGCCTGTTCCACGATCAGCTCCTGTCCTTGTTTTAGCTGAAGATATTGAGCTTCTCCATCGCCTTTTTCCACAGATGCAGTCAATCTGATTCCTATGTATTCCATCTGATGAAGTCCACTTGTGCAGCCACCATTTATATTATTTAAAAAAAAAAGGCATTTGCAATGAACAATTTGGTGGTCTTGCAAAGTTTTACTGTGATAACTCCAGTGTCATTTCTATCACCAAGTCCATATTTTCCAAATACCAGTAATTTTTCCTTGTTTCTGACTTTTTTATTCCAATCACCAGTGATAATCAACATATCTTGATTGCATGTTCAGTCAATTTCAGACTGCAAAAGTTGGTAAAAATCTTCAATTTCTTCATCTTTTTTTGGCTTTGGTGGTTGTTGCATAAATTTGAATAATCATAGTATTTAACTCATCTTCCTTGTAGGTGTATAGATATAACTGACAGCACTGTACTTCAGGATAGATCTTGACACATGCTTTTTGACAGTGATTGCCAGGCCATTACTCTTCAATTTCTCATTCGTGGCATATTAGACCATACAGTTGCCTGATTCAAAATGGCCAAAACCAGTCCATTTCAGCTCACTAGTGCCTAGAATATAAATCCTTATCCATCTATTTCTTTTTCATCAACTTCTAATTTTTCTGGTTTCATATTTTATACATTCCATGTTCCAATTATTAATGGATGTTTGCAGCTGTTTCTTCCCATCTTGAGTAATGTCACATCAGCAAATGGAGGTCCTGAAAGCCTTACTCCAGCCATACCATTAAAGTTGATTCTACTTTGAGAAGGTAGCTCTTCCTGTTGTTTTTTGAGTAACTTCCGGCCTGAGGGACTCATCTTCCCACACTATATCAGAAAATATTTCTGGGCTATTCAAGAAGTTTTCCAGTAATATATCAGACAGTCTTTCAGTACTATTCATAAGGTTTTCACTATCCAATTCTTTGAGAAGTGATGCCCCGTGCCTTCTTCTAAGTCTGTCTTAGCCTGGAAACTTCTCTGAAACCTGTACACCTTGGGTGAGCCTGTTGGTATTTGAAATATCAGTTGCATAGCCTCCAGCCTTACAGAAACATGGAAGCAACCACAGTACACCAAACTAACAGACAAATGGTGGAAAATAAATGATTAAGTAAAGGAAATAAAAAGCTTAACTTCCATCTCTTGAAATTGCAGTATCAGTCCTCATGAAATACTAAACTATATATTTTGCCTAAAATAAACCATTATAGAAATGAAATGTATATTGAGGATATTAAGAAATTCTTGAAAATTCTAAGTCATTGATTTATCAAAGCATTTTCTTGTTCTCCCTTGCTCTGAGCAAATATAAAAAATAATAATTATTATCTTGAGTCTGGCATGTAAAATATACAACAAGAAGAGTTTATGGGTTATTAATGAGAAAATATTATTTAGATAACTTGAAAGAAAAAGAGAATAGGAATAAAAATTTTCAAGTTGTGTATCTTTCAGTATTTTATTGCTAATAGCTTGTCTATTCAGTGTAGCCCACAATGATTGTGTTGGAAGTGACTTAATTCTGGTTACACACAATAATGAGCCATCATTCCCTTGAATCTGATTCTGCCTTTTTTTATTGTTGTTTTTCATTACCATTGAGTAAGTTCTGACCAATTATAATACTGTGTGTTACATAGTCCAACTCCTCTATAGTGTTTTCTTTGCTGTAATCTTTACTGAAGCAGAACACCAGGACTTTAACTCTAATGTACAAACTGGGTGGGTTTGAACCACCAACTTAAAAAATATATATGTTGAAATATAATATATGTACAGTGAAATACCCAAAACTAAAGTGACATGAGTCAATGATTTTTTATTTTTTATTTTTTTCAGTGTTCCCACCCCTCCCCTCCCACCCCTGGCAACAAACAAAGAAAGTTTCCCTCCATATATATAACTTTCCTTGACCCTCCACAACAATGAACTAATACTATATTTGTCCTCCTGTGATTGACTTATTTCACTCAGCATAATGTTCTCCAATTTCATCCATGTTATGTGGTGTTTTGCAGATTCTACATTATTCTTTAATATTCCATTGTGTCCGTGTTTAAAGTGGTGTATCAAAGTCTCCTACTATAACTGTGGAGTCATCTATTTGTCTTTTCAGTTCTGTTAGAGTCTGATTTATATATTTTGAGGCTCTTTCATTGGGTTCATATTTTATTATTGTTATGTCCTCCTGTTCAATCCTTTAATCATTATATAATGTCCTTCTTTGTCTCTTATGGTGGTTTTTGCCTGAAAGTCAATTTTATCAGAAATTAATATTGCCACTCCTGCTCCTTTTTGGTTGCCATTAACCTGATATGTCTTTTTCCAACTTTTGATTTTTAGTCTATTTTTGTTTGTCTCTAAGATGTGTCTCTTGTAGGCAGCATATTGACAGGTTATGTTTTCTTTTCCAGTCTACAACTCTACATCCCTTGAGTGGTGCATTTAATCCATTGACATTCAGTGTAATTATTGACAAGTATGAATTTGTTGCTATCATTTTGCTACGTGCTTTTTCGTGGTGTTGCTGATTCCTTTGTTCCATATACTTTTCTGTGCTGAGGTCATTTTGTTTCTGAATTGTATTATTACTTATTTCATTGCTGTTGTTTTAGTATATGCTGAATATTTGTGTTTGTCCTCTTTTTTATTATGATATTAAGGTTTATCATTTTTCTTTGAGGTTACCCTATGATCTATCATTTTCTCCCCAAGTTTAGAACAGTCCATTCTATCTTGCAACTCTCACCATTTAGAAGTTCTATAACTACACAGTCTTTCTCCACTTTTTGGTTTGTAGTTGTCCTCATTTGTCAATTGATATCTCCAGTTCCCTGTTTACAATCTTGTAGGCTTATTTACTTTGGATACTTCCATAGCTGGGTTGGTGTCTGGGTTATGTTATCATGTGTGTTAATGGCCAGTTATTGTTTACTTTTGTTGGTTCTCTATCCAAAGGATTCCTTTTAACATCTCTTGTAAGATTGGCCTGGTTTTAATAAATTCCCTTAATTTCTGCTTATCTGGAAATGTTCTAATTTCACCATCATATTTGAGGGACAATTTTTCTGGGTATATAATTCTTAGTTGGAATTTTTTCTCTTTCAGCGTTTTATATATAACATCCCATTGCCTTCTCACTTGCAAGGTTTCTGCTGAGAATACAGAGCTTATTCTTATTGGTTGTCTTTGTAAGTAACTTTTCATTTTTCCCATGATGCTTTCAGGATTCTTTCTTTTTCTTTGGCTTTGATGAGTTTGAGGATGATATGTCTTGGTGATTTTCTTTTGGGGTTTATCCATTTGAGGTTCATTGAACTTCCTGAATGGATATATTCTCATTTTTCATCATATCAGGAAAACTCTCTTC
>NW_006922147.1:1200033-1204659 GCF_000298275.1 Orycteropus afer afer | reverse complement strand
AGATGTATTGAGGTATTTCTCTTCAATCTCACTAATTCTGTCTTTCATTGATTAGATTCTACTCCTTTGCCCTTTTAATGTATTATCTACTTCTAAAAATTTAGTATTAATCTTCTGGATTTCTCTCTGTAGATTTTGAATCATTTTTAATTTTTCATTTATTTCATTATTTTGTTCTTCTCTTGTTTTTTGAAATTATTCTGGGGTTTTCTATGTGTTTTTCTCAATTTTGTCAGTGTTTTCCTTGATCTGTCTCTCAATCCATTGAAAGTACCCACATATAATTCTTTTGAATTCCTTATCAGGTTGTTCCAATGCTGCTTCTTCCTCAGGAATGTGTTCTGGGTCTGTATCCTACTCCCTTGTTTCTATTGCTTTATCTTGCTTCTTTGTGTTTACTGTGATGTTCTATTGTCTCCAAGACATTGTGATGTTTTTGTGTTTATATTTAATTGGTGATTGTATGGAGTGACTTGCCATGACTTTTGTTTTGTTTTGCTTGGATGTTATGTACATAAGCAGGGTACTGTGCTCCTCTGTTTGCTAGTCAGCAGCACTTACACACTCACCACCTGTCTCTTTTCCCATTGTCAGCCCCCCCATGTATCCCTGCTGTCCTTGACAAATAGAGCCTATGCATAGGTCTTGTTTTCATTCAGGTTTTTCCATTAGTTGGTGCTTCATCCACTTTGGTACACTTCCTTACAAAGCTCAGGGATCCAGGATTATCTTCTGTATCTGTCAATTGGTTTCTCTTTTCTTTATTGAAGAGGGTCTGTGTAGCTTGTCTGCCTATTCTGTCATCTTACCGGAAGCCTCGAACCACATACTTTTAGGTTTAGCAATCAAGCACAAACCTTCTTCTCCACTTAGAGATCTTAGACTACATAACAGAAATGGTTATATAAATTACATTTTTTATCACAATTTGTGTGAAAAATTTATACTTTTTTTTTTTTGTTACATTAATTGTGATCTCCCAATGTAACAGCATTCTTTCCACTTTTTTCCTATTTTTACCATCTTTCTTTATCTTTCTTTTCTATATCTTCTTGCTTTCTTAGTTTTACCCCTGGGCAAATGTAGCCCTTTTGATCTCATAGGATTGATAGTTTTAATGACTACATACATTTCTGGTATCATTGTTCACCTCATAAGCCTGTCTATCTTTGGGCTGAAAGTAGAGCCACAGGGATAAGTTCAGTTCCCAGCTTGAAAGGCTTCTAAGAATTGCAGCCTCAAGTGTTCTACCAGTCTCTAACAGATATAAGAAAGGTTTGGCATATGGAAAAAAAAAATAGAATATGGTCTAGTTAGAAACATTCAGACTAGAAGTAATAATTCTCTCAGAATTGTTAGATGCCATCAGGTCAGCTCCGACTCATAGTGACCCTGTGCACAACAGAAAGAAACACTGCCTGGTCCTGGGCCATCTTCACAATCATTGCTTAGCTTGAATGAATTATTACAATTCCTGTGTCAATTCACCTCTTTGAGGGTCTTCAACTTTTTCTCTGACCCTTCACTTTACCAAGCATGATATCCTTCTCCAGAGAATGATCTTTTCTGACAGTGTGACCAGAGTAGGTGAGACAAAGTCTAGCCATTCACACTTCTAAGAAGCATTCCAACTGTCCTTCATCCAAGACAGATTTTTTTCATTCTTCTGGCAATCCATGGTATTTTCAGTATTCTACATCAACACCACAATTCAAATGTATCAGTTTTTCTTCTTCAGTCTTCCTTATTCGTTGTCTAGTTTTCACATACAAATGAGCCTATTGAAAATACTACAGTTTGAGTCAGGCACTCAAAGTTAGTTTTCAATGTGACTAATTTTGTGATTTAAAACTTTAAAGAGGTCTTTTGCAGAAGATTTGCCCAGTTCAATACACCATCTTATTTCTTGACTGCTGCTTCCATGGGTGTTGATTATAGATCCAAGTGAAATGAAAAGTTTGACAACTTCAAACTTTTCCCCATTTATTGTGATATTGCTTAATGGTCCAGTTGTGAGAATTTTTGTTTTCTTTATGTTGAAGTATAATGCATACTGAATACTGTAGCCTTTGTTGTTCATCAGTAAGTGCTTCAAGTCATCTTCACTTTCAGCAAGCAAGGTTGTATCATCTGCATATAGCACATTGTTAATGATTCTTCCCGCAGTCCTGAAGCTGCATTCTTCTTCATATAGTCCAGTTTGTGATAAACTATTCAAACGAAGCAAACAAACCAAAATAAAATACTGCTGCCAAGTTTATGCTGACTCATGGCAACCTGCATATTATAGATTAGAACTGCTCCATAGAGTGTTCTTGGCTGTAATCTTTATGGATGTAAATCACCAGGGCTTTCTTCCATGGTTCTGTTGAGTAGATGCAAACTGCCCACCTTTAGCTTAGTAATTGAGCATAACCATTTGTGCCACCCAAGAACCCAATGGGAGATTTAGAGGTGGTAAAAGACACTATAGAAGAGAGTTCTCAATGAAACTTAGGTCTTTTTATAAGAAAAGAAAAAAAAAAAAAAAAAGGAAATTTTCCTTAAGAATTTGATAATAAAACTGATTGCAGGAAACTGAATTGCTAGATGAAGAGGGTAAGAATGAGAAGAGTAGTTCATATAGACTAAGCAAACATTGCATAGTTTGGAGACAGAAAGCATCAATTATGATAACAATTTCCTATATTTATTCTTGGCACTCATTTTATTCTTAGTTAGTTGTTTGAAGTGTTTTCCCTGGTATATAGTGAGTTCCATGGGAAAAGTGATCTTCTCTCTTATCTTCCACACAAAAATTGTGTTTGGTAAACTTTTATAGTCTATTTAACAATTAAACTCTATTTTAACTGTTTTCAGATGCCTAGCTCTGTAGAAAATATTTTTAGAAGAACTGTATCTAATCTATTTTGAATGTTTCTCTTCACATAAAAACTAGAAGTAAAGTGTAATTTAAAATAAATTAGTGCTTCAATATTCAGTTTCTTTGTTTTATCCAGTGATCTCCTGTGTTTTAGAGAAGTGTGATGTTCTATGTAAACTCACATTTTATAATGGGTTTGTTACATTTGTTTTCATGAAGAATACATGATCATTAATTCCTAATCAAATGTATTCTTCAAGGAATGTTAAACATTTAATAAAAATAAAAATATTACATATTTTAAAATTCTACAGTATCAAATTACAAGCTGTTTTTTTGATAAGGCAAGAAATATACTACTGTCCTTATTATTGCATTTAATATCCCAATGATTTCTTTTTTCCCTTTTTATTGTTATCTTAAACATTGTTAAGAGATGGTGGAAGGACAGGAAAAAAAGGCTTACATTTTAACATATTTGCAAATAATGAATGATCCATTAAAATTTCAAAAAGGCAGAGGATAAATACAGACAAAGAGAGAATTTTTCCCCAAAACAGATGAGTTTTCCTATTTAAAAAAAAAAAAAAAACACTGCCATCAAGTTGATTCCAACTTATAGCAAGTCCCCTCAGGTTTCCAAGGCTATTAGTCTTTATGGAAGTACATTACATCATCTTTCTCCCATGGAGAAGCTGGTGGGTTTGAACAACTGACCATCTGGTTAGCAATCAACTCTCTTATCCACTATGCCACCAAAGCTCCATGAGATTGGTAAAAATCCCCATGAGGTAACCAAACTCTTCCCACTTCTTCCTTATTTTTACCAATTCCATTTGTTCTTATTTTCCATCCATTCCTGACTTCTGAGCTTTATCTCTTGGCAAATGCTGCCCTTTTCTATATCTTATGGTTGATTGTTCAAGGAGTATGTACCTTCCTGAAGTTATTGTTCACCTTATAGGTCTGTTGAATTCATGGCCAAAAGTTAAGCCATGGGAGTGGGTTCAGTTCCATGCTTGCAGGGTGACTAAGAGACACAGTAGTCTCAGAGGTTCCACCCATCTCTTTCAGACAAGTAAGCCTGGTATTTCATGTTATTTTGAATTATGTGCCACATTTTTCTCCAAGATCTCCTAATATGACCCCTTTCATAGTAATTGGCAGTGGTAATGAGGCACCATCCAGTTCTTCTGGTCTCAAGGTGGTGGATGTTGAGGTTCACGTGGTCCATCAGTCCCTTGGACTAATTGTTTCCACGTCTCTTTGATTTTCTTCATGCTTTTTTTGCTCAGGAGGATGAGAGACCAATAATTGTATTTTAAATAGCTACTCACTAGCTTTTAAAACCCTAGTCACTACTCACAAGTAGGATGTAGAACAACATCTTCTTGGATTAATGTATGTCAATTGACCTTGATGTCCCCTATGACTATGGTGCTGAGCTCAAGACACACTCCCTCAAGATGTTTGGTTATAGTTTTAGTTATGCCATAGTTATAGTTTACATAAATGCCTTCTGTTACCTCAACTGTCTACATCACAACACAAACACACACACACAACACACACACACAAAATGTAGAAATATTGCCTGCCAGACCTATATATGGTCAAGGATATATTCCCACTCACCTACTGATACACTATCATCTTGTCTGTCTACCTATGTATCATCTTGTCTGTCTACCTATACTTAATATTTGTTAGTACTGATAATGTAGGATTGGGTATGTAATAGTGTTTAACTTTGTTATCTGTAT
>NW_006922147.1:1197487-1199933 GCF_000298275.1 Orycteropus afer afer | reverse complement strand
TTTTTTTCCCTACAAACTACATTTTCTTCTTTTGGAGATTAACACATTCAGAATTGACTCCAGGTCTTAAATAAAATTGAGCACTGGGTGCTTTTGTTGCATCTTCTAGCTGCTGATTTGATTTCCTTAAAGAGATTGCAAAGTTCTTGTTCTGTGTGTATGTGTATCCATGTTACGATTGATATTGTGCCATATCCTACAAATAATAAAAACAATTAACAACATTTTAATAATAAGTTTTTTAACTGATATGAAGTAGAACAATTCCTCATGGAGGGTGTGGAGGGGTAATTCACAAAAACTGACAAAAAAAGAAATAGAAAATCTAAGTAGATCCTTATCTATTAAAGTAACTGGATTTGTTAATTAAGAAAAAAATGGTACAAAAGAAATCTCCAGACCAAGATGATTTAAGTTTTGTATTGTATCAAATATTTAAGGATGAAATTACCTTTAGAAAGCTCAAAAAATAGAGAAGAACAAACTCCCTAACTTTTTTTTTTACAAGGACTGAATGTCTCCTGATATCAAAACTTGACAATGGAAATGCAAAAACAGTAAATTACAGATCAGTATCATCAAAAAAGATAGAGAAAATTTCTCCACAGGAATATGGGAAATTAAAATCCAGCAATATATTAAAAAGTAATCCACTATCACCAAATGGATATTTGTAACATTTGAAAAGTGAATACAAATTACCATGTTACTGGTTTAAAGGAGAAAAACTCTCAAATTAAGTCATATATTAAGAAAAATTATACTTCTTTCATGTTAAACAAGTATAATTTTGTTCATATGAATTTCAAGAATGAGTCAGTTTAATGGGAGGTATTACAAATCAAAAGAATTATTTCCATAGAGGAGTGGAAATTGACAGCAATAAATATAATTTTCCTGTCTGGGGTGATGGAAGTAGTATATATCTTGACCTAAGTGGTGGCTAAATGAGTGTATTCATTTATTAAAACTAATCAAATTGTATACTTATGATGTGTATTTTATTTTTTACCTATTTCGTCTCAATTTGAAAATCTTAAACAAATAAATAAAAAATTATTAAAAATAGAAAACATTTTAATTTGTTAATTAATTTGTTCATCTTTCACATGATGATCCAACTTTGGTATAAAAATTCTTTGTAAGTTATAACATAACTTATGAGAAGTTTTAAGAATTTCATCTTACTGCCATTTTTATCAAGGTAACCAAATTCTGTGAAGAATTTCAACTTATTCAAATATTTGCATTTGGCATGTCATTTCAAATAAATCTCCTTTCTATTGTTTTTTGCATTTTGTGGGGACCAAACTACTAATATGAAATGTTGTTAGTAAGTTCAATTAACTGACACCCTTCCTTGAATATAAGTACTGTTGGTACATTATTAGGATGTATGTCTCAGAAGATATCTTCTGTTTACATTTATGGTTAATTTACAACTGATTTCTGATCTAGATTAAAAACTCCAGATAAATATTGGGGGAAGAAAGAAAAAAAAAAAAAAAAAGAGAGAAGACACCACTTCGCTGTCACTTTGTCCTACTGTGGTGTCTTGTGTGTTGCTGTGAGGCAGGAGGCTATGCCACCAGTATTTCAAATACCAGCAGGCTTGCAAATGGAGGACAGGTTTCAGACTAAGAAAGACTTGAAAGAAGGAAGGGGTCATCTACTTCCCAAAGAACTGGCCAGTGAAAACCTTATGAATAACAGTGAAGCATTGTCTGAGATATTACAGGAAAACTTTATGAATATCCCTGAAACATTGTCCGATATAGTGCCAGAAGATGAACCTCTCAAGTCAGAAGGCACTGAAAATACAACTGGGGATGAGCTGTCTCCTCAGAGTAGAGTCCACCTTAATGATGTAGATGGAGTAAAGTTTTGGGGCACTCCATTTGCTGATGTGGCATGACTCAAAATGAGAAGAAACAGCTGCAAACATCCATTAATATTTAGAACATGGAATAAACAAAGCATAAATCTAGGAAAATTGGAAGTTATCAAAAAATGAAATGGAAAACATAAAGATTGATTTCCTAGGTATTAGTGAGCTAAAATGGACAAGTTTTAGCCATTTTGAATCAAATAACCATATGATCTGTTATGCTGGAAGTGACTAATTGGAGAGGAATGGCGTGGCATTCATCATCACAAAGAATGTTTCAAGATCTATGTTGAAGTACAATGTTCTCAAAGATAGGATACTAAACCTATGCCTACAAGGAAGACCAGTTAATACCAATTTTATTCAAATTTATATACCACCCACCAAAGCCAAAGACAAAGAAATTGAAGATTTTTACTAACTTCATAGCATGATATTGATGAAACATGCAATCAAGATGTGTTGATTATTACTGGTGATTGGGATGCAAAAGTTGGAAACAAAGAAGAATCACCAGCAGTTGGAAAATATGGCCTTGGTGAAAGAAATGATGCAGGA
>NW_006922147.1:1163126-1181408 GCF_000298275.1 Orycteropus afer afer | reverse complement strand
TGCTGAAAACTAGGACCTGGACCTGGGAGGGGAAGATCAAGAATAATAGTAAAAATGACAAAAGTATTATTAATAATAGCTGTTTTAAAACAGCAAATACAAGCAAACTAATGATCAGAAAAAAGAAAGTGAAAAAAAGAAGAATAAAAAAAGACAAAAAAAAAAAAAAAACAGTGAAGGACAGGGCGGGTCACCCAGGCTCCGTCTGAGCACAGAGACTGTGATGGAGTTTGTGTTGGTCCAGAAGGTAGGTGGGAGTGGGGGATGGCCACATCTCTGTTCACCAAGCAGGTGTGGGATATAAAAGTAACAAGAGTAATGTGGTACCTTTTCAGTGTTGCAGGTCCGGAGTGACCTTGTGGTTATTGGAAAGCAGAACGTGTTCTCAATCTGTGAGCATGCTGTCTCTTTAAATATCCAAAATAGTCAAGCCGTTTTTAAGTCTTCAAATTGGCGGTGTCTCCAGACAGGGAAAGGTCCACAGCTCAACCCGCCTTTCTCTTCACCTTCTCCATTTATTCCCCAGCCACCAAAGCAGTCCTCTGTGCTGTCCCTGGTTAGCAGGGCTGATCTTTAGGTTAATTCTTAGGTCCCACCACCACTCAGGAATCTCCAAGCTGTCTGTGCCATCAGGATCGCTCAGGATCACTGCCAGACCGCAGCTCCATATGTCTTCTTTTTTTGGTATTTTCACACAAATTCTGCTATTTGGGATTTAGTACACTTCTATATTATACCCTTCAAGGCTCAGGGGTCCAAGATTATCTTCTGTGTCTGTGTTAATTGGTTTCCCTTTTCTTTGTTGAAGAGGGTCTGTGCAGTCTTTCTGCCTAGTCTGCCATCTTACCAGAACTCCTGGAGCATCTGTATGTGATTGACAAAAGAAAATTGAATGTGAGTTTGTACTCGACTGGTCCAAAATGGAAAGGAAAGATAATTGCTATCATATACAAAATTTATAAAATGTACATTTTATTTCTTTGTGGAATTGTTCAACTCCCATATTCAGAGATATATACATAATTGATGTAAGAATGACACCAATTCTTTGATAGTAAGTTTGTTTTAAGATAAATAACAGTACCAATTTCTTAAAAGAAAGTTAGTATGAAAGGAAAAGGAAAACACATTTGTGTAATTTTATTATCTAAATATTCATTTAGTTTCTCAAGTATCTAAATATTCATTTAATTTATTTTCTCAAGGAATTGTTTAATGTCTAACAGGAAACTCTATAAATATTCTGATGAAATATAAATACCATGTTCTGATAAACACCTTTTGTTACTTTCTTGGAAGATGAATTTAAATTCCTATTGCAAAACAGAAATATATTTTGCACAATAAATAAATATTGAAATTTGTGTCCTCTTAATGTGACTAATTCCTCGTTCATTAGCATATAGAATGTAATATCTTGCACTGTGCCTTAGCAACAGACAATAAAAAAATAAACTCACTTGATACATAAGTTAAAATATTTGTGTTAGATAAGTATTAGTATTTCCAGCATTTTATTTTGAAATTGTTGCTATGTTAGTATTATAAGAAATTATATTTAGGGTAAAAAAAAAAAAAAAACTGTTGAGTTGGATCCGACTCATAACTACCCTTCCTTGGGTTTCTGAGGCTGTATCACTATGGAAGTAGATGAACTAACCTTCCTTCTAAGGAGTAGCTGGTGGGTTTGAACTGCCAGCCTTCTGGTTAGCAGTCCAATGCCTTAGACACTACACCACCAGAGCTCCCAGGTTAGTATTATATTAAATGTATGCTAGATCGAATCTGCATCTATGTCAAGCATATTTCAAGTTTAAGTCATAATTAATATTGTTTACAAAGTTTAGTATGTTACTCTGTATTTAAATGCTGTACAGTTAAAAAGTAACTTGACTGAATTCATTGCAATGATGGACTTATTAGATATCCCTTGCTTGTGCGCCTCATTGGTGGCTAGAGTTCCCACTGACTATTTACCAGAACAAGTGCAAAAGCATATCCTTGTGTTTGTATCATGGCAAAGAGCATGGCTGGCTCTCCTGGCTGGAGATGCTAGATAAACAGATGTGAATGTACAAGATGGTTGACACACAATTGATCAGAGACCTTTTATCTATTAATATAATCCATTCTGGCTCAGTAACTGCTCATGTTGGATGAAGTTGCATAGTGAGTATGTAGAATATAAAGTGTAAGACTTGAAAGTCCACTCTTACCACTTGTTCATTAGAAAGAAATAGTATATCCCAAGACACCTGCTCAGATAAGAAGTTTGAATTATATGGGAGAGGACCATAGGAGAGAGATGTCAAGGAAAGTTTTGAAATGGTAAAGGCCCCATAGTTAAACAACCTTGTAAGTGGGCTCCCATATGTTTCTGCATAAACTTTATTTCCATCCAACACATTTTCAGGCACTTGATCTGGTATCAGTTTCATTTACTATCCTGCAAGTTTCCTTCCACTGTGGCACTTACTTTTCCTTGTACTCTGTCTGCTTGATAGCTATGGGTCTTGGCTTTGAACAACTGCTGCTCCTGTTTTGTTGAATCTTAAGCACATGCTTACCTTGCTTATTTGGTAATCTGTCCCTGAGTAGAAGTCCCTGGATGGGACAAATTGTTAAGTGCTCAACTAATGACAAGTGAATCAATGGTTTAAATCCACTGAGGGGAAACTCAGAAGAGAGGCCTGGAAATCTGCTTCTGAAAGATCACAGCCTTGAAAAACCTACGCCCAAAAGAGATCACCGTGAACTAGAATTAACTCAACAATAGCAGTATCCTTTGTGCAATTCTAGTTGTGAACAATATCTCAAAAATATGTTTTATTTTTCCTCTCCTGTTTCTCTGAGTAGAATTTTACTTAAGTTACTTAAGGATGGGATAAATATAAATATTAGAAGTCTATCTTTCAAATAAAGGATACAGCATGTTTTTACTTCTCATAAATCAACTAATTAATTGTAAAATAGAATGTAATTCAATGGAACACATAAAAAGGTTTAAGAATATCTATTACAAAAATGATTTTTCTACTAGATTTTTAAAAGTTGAAAAGTTTATTTATAGCATTATAAACTTTGCTGAGTTGGCAACAACATAAAACATTTAACCTAAGAGGTAAATTTCTTCTCCTTCAAAATCTTCTATAGACAGTAAGTAAATGCTTAATGAAATATAAAATTCCTAATAGCAGCTTGAATGTATCTTCTTGAATTGGACATTTATATGTTTGTTTAAAAAGCACATAATATTATCAAGGCACTTTTATAAATATAGATTATGATTAATCTGAATTTTACATTGTACATCAGAATAAATTTGATATTTTATAGCAAGATATAGTCCATGAAAATACTCACCATAATTTTAAAAACCAAAAAGAAAAACGAAACTCACTACTGTGGAGTTGGATCCGACCCACAGCAACCCCCCTTCTGTTTCAAAGGTGGTATCACTATGGGAGTAGATTGCCCAACTTTCCTTCAGAGGAGAGGTTGGTGGGTTTGAACCACTTGCCTTCTGGTTAGCATTCAAATGCCTTAAGTACTATGCTACCAGAGCTCTCTTACAATTTTAAAATGTGGTCCTAATTGCATAATACAAAAAAAAAAAAAAAAAAAGACTTGAGTAAGAAAGTGATGATATAGTGAAGTTTTCACTGGAAAAGGATGCCTTTTGTTCATTGAATATGAGTATATTGAAATGACAAGGAAATGACATCATTAACTAATATTGAAAAAAATTCTTGCTTCTGAGAAATTTGTTTCACTATAATTTTCAGTAATACTTTCAATTGAGAGAAATTTAATAGAATAAAGCAATAATATCTCTGATAGACTGATTAAAAAAAAGAAAGAAATCCTACATTTTTCTTGAATCTACCTTCTTTCAGGGGCCTGGGATAGGCAGGCTAGGAGCTTAGAGCCTGCTTTTCACTTTGTTGTGGCTCTATATTAAGTCAGGGCCCTGAGATAGGCAGGCCCAGGGCTTGGAGGCTGCTTTTAGCTTGGGTGTGGCTCTTTATTGTGTCAGAGACCAGAGGTAGGTGGGCCTGGATGGTGGCTGCTTTTCACTTGGAAGTGGCTCTCTATTAAGGCAGGAGCCTGAGGTAAGCAGGCCCAGGGCTGGGAGGCTGCTTTTCTCTTGGATGTGGACCTAGATTAGGGCTGTGTGAGGTAGGCAAGCCCTGGGCTTGGAGGCTGCTTTTTGCTTGGGTGTGACTTTATATTAAGACCAGGCTCTGGGGTAGGCAGGGACAGAGGGGTTAGGAACAACTAAGGGAGACAAAGTTGTCCGTGAGTTTGTCATATTGTGGTGGGTTACCTGTTGCTGTGAGGCTGGAGGCTATGCTACCATGTTGCAAAATGCCAACAGGGTTATCCTTGGTGGAGAGATTTCAGTGAAGCTTCCAGGCCTAGACAAGCTCAGAAGAAAGAAGGCACCAACCACTTCTGAAAAAATTCACCAGTGAAAATCCTATCAATAGCAGTGAAATACTGTCTGGTGTATTAATAGGAGCTCTGGTAGTGTAGTGCCTAAGGCATTTGACTGCTAACCAGAAGGCTGGCAGTTGAAACACACTGGCCACTCCTTGGAAAGAAGGTTGGACAATCTACTTCTGTAGTGATACCAGCTCAGAAACCCAAGGAGGGGACTCTATGCGTGTGTCTGACTTGACAGCACATAACAACAGCATATGGATGGAAACCTTTATGAATAGCCATGAAACTGTCTGATATAGTGCCAATAGAGGAAGCCCTCAAAATAGAAGCCACTCAAAATACAACTGGAGAAAAGATGCCTCCTAAAAGTAGAGCAGTCATCAATAACATAGATGGAGTAAACTTTTCGGGACCTCTATTTTCTGATGGAGCAAAGCTCAAAATGGGAAAATACAGCTGCAATCATCCATTAATAATAACAATGTGGACTTTATGAAGTATGAATCTAGGAAGATTGGAAATTGTCAAAATGAAATGAAATGCATAAAGATTGATATTCTAGGCATTAGTGAGCTGAAGTGGACTGGTTTTGACCATTTTGAATCAGATAGTAATATAGTCTACAATGCTGGGAATAACAAATTGAAGAGGAATGGAGTTGTGTTCATCATCACAAAGACTGTTTCAAGATCTGTCCTAAAGTACAACGCTGTCAGTGATAGGATAATATCCATATGCCTACAAAGAAGACCAGTTAATACTACTGTTCTGGTTACCTAGTGCCACTCTGACAAGACTGTACCACAAAAGGGATGACCTTAAGAAAAAAGGAGTTTATTCTCTCATAGTTTGGAGGCTTTAAATCTGAGTTCAAAGTGCCAGGCTCTTGGGGCTGGGTAAAAGACCCTCAACCTTGGGCTTCAGCTCTGCCTCTTACTCTGGCCCACTGAAGCTAAAGGCTTTTCTTCACTCAGACAGCTACTGGCTGCTGAGGCTAACAAGACCAAGGTCAGCAAATAAAATGGTACAGTCTCAATGTTACCAAACCACATGGCAGGACATTAATTCAAGTCCATTGTAAGTCCCAAGGTCAACAGAGCATGGCAGGCTGCTGAGCAACGACATGGCTACATGCAGGGTCCAAGCGTTCCATAAACTAGAAACCATTCCCAAAATTGCTTTCTTATATATGGGAAGCAGACCACATATCCAAAGCAGCTACTTAAGTGTTTGTAGTAGATCCCACCATGAAGTTGATTGCCAGTCTTATCATGAGGAATAATTGCCACCAGCTGCCCAGCCACTCAACCAGGCCCAGCCAAGTTGACACACAAACATAACCACCACAACTACTATTATTCAAATTTACACACCAACAACCAAATCCAAATACAAGGATATTGAAGATTTCTACCAACTTCTGCAGTCTGAAATTGATCAAACGTGCAATCAAGATGCGTTGATTGTTATTGGTGACTGGAATGAAAAAGATGGAAACAAAACAAAGTCACTGATAGTTGGAAAATATATCCTTAGAGATAGAAATAACATTGAAGATTGCATGGTAGAATTTTCCAAGACCAATGACTTATTCATTGCAAATACCTTTTTTCAACAACATAAGTGATGACTATACATGTGGACTTCACCAAATGGAAAACACAGGAATCAGATTGACTACATCTGTGGAAAGAGGTGATGGAGAGGTTCGATATCTTCAGACAGAACAAGGCCTACAGCTGATTGTGGAACAGACCATCAGCTGCTCATATCCATGTTCAAGTTGAAGCTGTAGGCAATTAAAACAAGCCCATGAGAGCCAAAATATGACCTTAATAATATCCCTCCTGAATATAATGACCACCTAAAGTATAGCTTTGATGCATTGAAAACCAGTGACCAAAAACCAGAGGATTTGTGGGATGACATCAAGAACATCATCCATGAAGAAAGGAATAAGTCATTAAAAAGGCAAGAAAGGTAGAAAAGACCAAAACGAATGTCAGAAGAGACTCTGAAACTTGACCTTGAGAAGAGAGTAGCTAAAGTAGATGGAAGAAATGACAAGATAGAAGAGCTGAACAGAAGATTTCAAAGGGCACCTCAAGAAGAAAAAGTCAATTATTATAATGAAATGTTCAAAGACCTGTAGTTATGAAACCAAAAGAGAAGAACACACTCAACATTTATCAAGATGAAAGAACTGAAGGAAAAATGTAAGCCTCAAGTTGCAATATTCAAAGTTTCTATGGGAAAAATATTGAATGACGCAGGATGCATCAAAAGAAGATGGAAGGAATATTGTACTAAAAAGAACTGGTCAATGTTCATCCATTTCAGGAGGTGGCATATGATCAAAAAACAATGATACTGAAGGAAGAAATCAAAGCTGCATTGAAGGAATTGGTGAAGAACAGGGCTTCAGAAATTAATGAAATACCCATTGAGATTTTTCAAGCAATGGAGGCACTCATTCACCTTTGCCAAGAAATTTGGAAGGCAGCTATCTGGCCAACTGACTGGAAGAGATTCATATCTATACCCATCCAAAGAAAGGTGATCCCACGGAATGTGGAAATCACCAAACAATATCATTAATATCATGTTGTTGTTGTTGTTGTTATGTACCATCGAGTCAGACCTAACTCATAGTGATCCTTCCTTGGGTTTCTGAGGCAGTATTAGTATGGAAGTAGATTGCTCCGTCTTCCTTCCAAGGAGAGGTTGGTGGGTTTGAGCCTCCAGCCTTCTGGTTAGCAGTCAAGTGCCTTAGGCACTATGCTACCAGGGCTCCCTCCATACAAAGAAAACAAAAATCCTCACAACTAATTCAATAAACTACTTCAAGGTGGATGTAGAAAACATTGAAGTTGTCAAGGATTTCATATTACTTGATTCTACAATCAACACCAATTGAAGAAGCAGTCAAGACATCAGATGATATATTTCATTGGGCATATTGCTGCCAAAGTCTTCTTTCAAGTGCTGAAGATCAAAGGTGACCTCTTGAAGACTAGTGTGCACTCTATCCAAGCCATGGTATTTTCAATCACCTCTTATGTATGTGAGAGCTGGACAATGAATAAGGAAGACTGAGGAAGAGTTGTGGTGTTAGAGAAGAATGCTAAGAGTAGCAATTCTTTTTCATACAGTGACCCTGAATGTTCCTTTCATCCTCTTCTGATATTTCCTGAATCATTCAATATTTTCAATATTGCAAATCAAGCCTTGAATTTTTTTTTTCCAGTTCTTTCAGTTTGAGAAATGCCAAGTGTGTCCTTGTCTTTGATTTCCTAACTCTAGGTCTGTGCACATTTCATTGTAAGAATTGATTTTGTCTTTTCGATCTGCTCTTTGAAATCTTCTGTTCAGCTCTTTTATCTTGTCATTTCTTCCATTTGCTTTAGCTACTCTTTGCTCAAGGGCAAGTTTTTGACCTTTTGCTTTCTTCATGATGTTGATGTCATCCCACAATTCATCTTGCTTTTGGTCACTGGTGTTCAATGCGTCAAATCTATTCTTTATGCGGTTGCTATATTCAGGTGGTATGGAATCAGAGTCATATTTTGAATCCCATGGACTTGTTTTAGTTGTCTTCAGCTTCAACTTAAACTTGAATATAAGAAATAGATCGTCTGTTCCAGAGTCAGCTCCAGGCTTTGTTTTGGCTGAAGATATTGATCTTCTCCATCACCTCTTTCCACAGATGCAGTGAATCTTATTCCTGTGTTTTCTATCTGGTGAAATCCACATGTATAGTCGCCATTTATGTTATTGGAAAAAGGCATTTGCAATGAATAAGTCATTGGTCTTGCAAAATTCTACCATACAATCTGCAGTGTTATTTCTATCATCAAGGCCATATTTTCTAACTATGGATGATTCTTCTTTGTTTCCAACTTTTGCATTCCAATAACTTATAATAATTTTGATTTGCATAGTTGGTCAATTTCACACTGCAGAACTTGGTAAAAATCTTCAAATTCCTTGTATTTGGCTTCGGTGGTTGGTGTGGAAATTTGAATAATAGTAATATTAACTGGTCTTCCTTGTAGGCATATGATATTTTCCTATCATAGACAGTATTGTACTTCTGGATAAGTCTCAAAACATTCTTTGTGATGATGAATGTGACATCATTCCTGTTTAATTTTTCATTTCTGGCTTAGTAGAATATTTTATTATCTGATTCAAAATGGCCCCAAACAGTCAATTTCAGCTAACTAATGCCTAGGATCTCAATCTTTATGCATTGCATTTCACTTTTTACAACTTCCAATCTTCCTAGATTCGTACTTCATACAGTCCACATTTTTATTATTAATGGATGATTGTAGCTGCATTTCCCCATTTTGAGTAATATCCCATCAGAAAATTTTGTTGTTGTTGTTGTTATGTGTTGTGGAGTCAGACCCGACTCATAGTGTCCCCTCCTTGGGTTTCCAAGGCAGTATCACTACGGAATGGAAGTAATCACTCAAACTTCCTTCTGAAGAGTGGCTGCCTGGTGGGTTTGATCCGCCAGCCTTCTGGTCAGCACTCAAGTGCTTTAGGCACTATGCTACAGGTCCTGAAAACTTTACTCCATCTATATTATTAATGTCTTCTCTACCTTTAGGAGACAGCTCTTCCCCAGTTGTATTGTGAGTGCCTTCTATCTTGAGGGCTTCCTCTTCTGGCACTATATCAGATAAAATTTCATGGGTATTCATAAAGTTTTCCATTAATATACCAGGCAGTATTTCACTGTTATTCATAGGGTTTTCACTGGTGAATTTTTCAGAAGTAATTGGTACTTTCTTTCTTTCCAGTCTGTCTTAGTTCTGAATCTCCACTGAAAGTTCTCCACCTGAGTGAACCTGCAGGTATTTGAAATACCTGTGGCATGGCCTCCAGCCTCATAGCAACCTGTAAGTCACCACAATATGACAAACTCACAGACATTGGTTGGTTGCAATCATAGGCCTCAAAATACCTTAGACACCTACTCCACCAGAAGTACAAATTAATTGTAATCTACAGAAGGATGAAGAACAACATGGAGGAGAAACCAGTCTCATCAACAGAGGCTATAATATCAGCCAGACCCTAGCAGAGTCACGAGCTACATGAAAACAGATGCATGAGCAAGCTTAGGCAAAATCAACCAAGTCTACCCAGTTTAACAGAATTTCAAAGCCTTTCTGTATATTGTCAGTAATAATAAATGGTTGTTATTTTAGTCACTTATTTTACAGTAGTTTTTAGGCAACAATAACTAATAAGCCATCTTTTAATTAAAGATACTAAAATGATTAATTGCACTACTTCACTCAAGAATTGGGCAACACAAACTATCTAATACTTTAAAATGATGATTAGTCTGAGAAGCAAATGTACTTCTGGCATTCAAATATCATAGATATCAATTTAATGATTTAACATAATACATATTTAATTAGAAATTATTATTTATAGATCTTTTAGAAATTGTGATCAAATGTGCCAAGAATTTATTTCAGTCTCATTTAATTTTTTACTTAGATTAATAAATTAAATATTTATTGAATATCTCTTTTAGGCTGAGTTCTCTAGAAGAGCAAAACCAGTGATGTATATATATTAAACATATATGTAGAGAGATTTACTTCAAGGAAATGGCTCACACAATTGTAGGGGCAGGAAAATCCCAAATCCATGAGTCAGATTTATGATTTCTCCTGACTCTCTTGGTTGCAGGAGATGACAAACCCCAAATATGCAGATCAGATATTAGACTGCTGGATCATGAGGTTATAGGATCTGGCAAATTGAAAACCTGCATAAAAAGATAGTAACTATAAAAAAAGAAAAAATGGACAAAATTTTAATAATTTATAATTTTAATCTCTAAAGGAGGTTAAAGAAGCTTTGACAGCCTAGTGCCTAAGGCATTTGACAGCTAACCAGAGCTGGTGGTTCAAACTTACCCACCACTCCTCATAAGGAAGATTGGGCAACCTACTTCTGTAGTGATACTGTCTCGTAAACCCATGGAGGGGTCTCTATGAGATGGATCTGACTGGACAAAACTAAGTTTGTTTTTCTTGAAACAAGGTTAAATGTAATTTGAAGTTTCAGAAGAGAGAAAAAAAAAAAAAAAACTTGAAGAGAGATGAAAAGAATTGATCCAATAATCCCAGGATACTATGAAGAACTGTACTCCAACAAATTTGAAAATCTAGAAAAAGTGACACATAGAAACATAGTGCTTACCTAACCTAACGCAGACTGAGGTGGAAAAGTTCAACAGACCCATAACAAAAGAAGAAATTGACCAGGTCGTAAAAAAAATTACTAACAGATAAAAGCCCTTGCCCAGACAGATTCACTGTAGAATTATACTGAACACTCAGAGAAGAACTGACATCAATGCTACTCAAATGCTATTCAAACTATTCCAGAACACAAAAAAGGCTGGAATCCTCCCTAATTCATTTTATGAAGCAAGCATAACTTTGATATTAAAACCAGGCAAAGACATCACTCAAAAGGAAAACTACAGACCAATATCCCTCATGGATATATATGCAAAAATCTTCAACAAAATCCTAGCCAACAGACTCCAACAACATATCAAAAAGTATTACAATATGACCAAATGACATTCATATCAGATATGCAAGGATAGCTCAACATTAGAAAAACAATCAACACCATCTACCAAATAAGTGAAACAAAAGACAAGAACCACATGATCATATCAATTGATGCAGAAAAGGTATTTGATAAAATCCAACACCCATTACTGATGAAAACTTTCAGCAAAATAAGAATAGAAGGGACATTCCTCAACATAATAAACAGCATATATGTCATATATATGTATATGTTAAAACATATAATAAACATAATAAGCAGCCAACATTATTCTCAATGGAGAGAGATTGAAACCATTTCCCTTGAGAACAGGAACCAGATAAGGACGTCCCCTATCACCACCTCTATTAGGCAAGAAAAGGAATCAAAGGCATCCAAATTGGTAAGGAAGAATCAAACTATCCCTATTTGCTGATGATATGCTCCTATACATAGAAAACTCAAAAGACTCAGCAAGAAAACTACTGCAGCTAATTGAGAGATTTAGTATAGTGGCAGGATACAAGATCAACATCCAAAAATCAGTTGGATTTCTCTCTACCAGCAAAAAGATTGCTGAAAAGGAAATAAGGAAATCAATACCATTTACAATAGCTACCAAAGAAATAAAACACTTGCGAATGAGTCTTACCAGGAACACAAAAGACCTGTACTAAACACTATTTCAAGAAACCATAAGAGATCTACATAAATGGAAGAACATCCCATGCTTATGAGTAGAAGGATTGAACATTATGAAAATGTCAATAATACCCAAAACAATCTATACATGCAAAGCAATCCCAATCCAGATCCCATCAACATTCTTTAAGTATATAGAAAAACCAATCACTAATTTTATATGGAAAGGAAGGAGACCTCAAATAAGCAAAGCAGTATTGAAGAAGAACAAAGTAGGGGGTCTCACACTCCTGGATGTCAAAAAGTACTATACAACCACAGCTGGTATAGTCAAAACTGCCTGGTATTGGTACAACAGACACATAGACCAGTGGAACAGGATTGAGAACCCAGAAATAGAGCCATTGACCTATGTTCACCTAATATTTGACAAAGGGCTGAAATCCATTACATGGGGGCGAGATGGTCTCTTTAATAAATGGTGCTGGCAAACCTGAATGTCCATTTGCAGAAAAACGAAACAAGATCCATACTTCACACCATACACAAAAACTAACTCCAGATGGACCAAAGACTTAAATGTGAAACCTAAAACTATAAAGTTCCTCAAGGAAAAACTAGAGCAGATTTAGGGGCCTTAATTTAAGGCATAAATAGACTGCCAGGCATAAACCAATATGCATAAACAACAAAAGAAGATAAACTAGATCGATGGGACCTTTAGGGGAAAAAAAAAAAAAAAAAAGTATGTTATTCAAAAGACTTATCCAAAAGAGTAAAATGAGAACTTATTGATTGGGAAAAATTATTGGGCCATGACATTATCTGACAAGGGACTTATCTTTAAAATTTATAGAAAACTCAACAACAAAATGACAAACGATCCAATTTAAAAATGGGCAGAAGACTTGAATAGACATTTCACCAAAGAGGATATACAGGAGGCCACCAAACACATGAAGAAATGTTCATGGTGATTAGCTATTAAAGAGATGCAAATCCAAATAATGAGATACCATCTTGCCCCAGCACTAGTGGCAAGGTTCAACAAGACAGAAAATAACAAATGCTGGTGAGGTTGTGGAGAGATTGGGACTCTCATATGCTGCTGTGGGACTATAAAATGATACAGCTACTGTGGAAAGCAGTATGGAGATTCCTTAAAAAGTTGGAATTAGAAATACCATCAGACCTAGCCATTTCTTTACTAGGTATACATCCTAAAGAAGTGAAAGCCAAGATAAGAACAGATATATGCACTCCCATGTTCATCACAGCATTATTTACAATAGCAAAAAGAAGGAAACAACAGAAGAATATACAACCAAACTATGGTATATACACAATGGAATAATACGCAACCCTAAGGAATAATGTAGAATCCGCAAAACACTGCATAACGTGGATGAACTTGGAGGACATTGTGCTAAGTGAAATAAGTCAATCACAGAAGGACAAATACTAGTTCATTATTGTAAAAAGTTGAGGAAAGGAAACTTTCATATGGAAGGAAACTTTCTTTACATATGGAAGGAATCTTTCTTTCTTGGTTACTGGGGGAGGGACACTTCAAAATTATTTATTTATTTTTTTAAAAAGAAATCATCCAATTAAAAATCAGAATTGCAAATGAAAATGAACAAAGACATATAGTTGCACATAAGCAACCTCGGCAGCTATTCTTCTGTTGTATTTATTTATTTCTTTTTTGCTGCTGTTGTAAGTATATCTCTCACACAACTTTGGCCAATTCAATTGTTTAGAGGTGTACAAATTGTTGACAGCAGATGTAATAATTACCATAATCCAATAATCAGCTATGAAACAACCTAAATGTCCATCAACAGATGAATAGATAAATAAAATGTGGTACAAACACATAATGGAATACTATTCAGCTAGTTGGAGAAATGGAGTCTAGATTTGTTATTGTTGTTGTTAGGTGCCATAGAGTTGGTTCTGACTCATGGTGACACTATATAAAATAGAAAAAAATTATCATAATTGCTGCTAGTCCTGAGTCCATTGTTGCATTTATTGTGTCAATGCATCGCATGGAGGGTCTTCACCCTTTGTGCTGACCCTCCTGTTTACCAAACATAGTATCCTTTTCTAAAGACATGTGTCTTCTGATAACATGACCTAGGTATGAGAAGCAAAGTCTGGCCATTCTTGCTTCTAAGGAGCAGACTATCTGCACATCTTCTAACATAGTTTTGTATTTGAATTACTGTGTTGGCAAAGTATATTGAATATACCAATAACTGTCAGAAGAATGAACAAATCCATCTTGGAAGTCTTGGTACATGCTACAATATGGATGGAGCTTAAATTATGCTGAGTGAAATAAGTCATTCACAAAAGGACAAAATTGTACATTCTCACTTATATAAAATATATAAGGAAAGGGAAATGCAGGGAGACCAAAGTTTATTAGCCATTACCAGGGGCATGGGGGGGGGTGCATGTAGGAAATTAACACAGTTGTAACAGAAATAGAATAAAAACATCACACTGTTTTTCAGAAGATAAAACTTGTGAAACAGTATATACTACTAATTATGAGAATATAATGAAAGAATAAATAATAATAAATCAGGTGCTTCTAAAGGTGGGAGTATATCATATTTATACAACTTAATTTTAGGCTAGGCCCAGGGCTTGGAGGCTGCTTTTCACTTGAGGGTGTCTCTATATTAAGGTCAGGGGCTAAGGTAGGTGGGCCTGGGGCTGGGGGCTATTTTTTACTTGGGGGTGGCTCTATGTTAAGGCCAGGACCTGAAGTAGGCCAGAGCCTGGGGCTTGGAGGCTGCTTTTCACTTGGGTTTGGCTCTGTATTAAGACTGGGGTCAAAGGTAGGTGGGCCAGGGCTCAGGTGCTGCTTTTTGATTGTGGGCGGCTCTATTTTAAGGATGTTTCCCAAGGTAGGCAGGTGCAGAGCAGTTAGGAACAACTAGAAGAAATGAACTTGTGTCTCAGTTTGTCATCCTGTGGTGGCTTACAAGTTGCTATGAGACTGGAGGCTATGTCACTATGTTGTAAAATGCCAGCAGGATTACCCCTGGTGAAGAGATTTCAGCAGAACTTCTTGGCTAAGACAGACTCAAAAGACAGAAGAGGTCATTCACTTCTCAAAGAATTGGTCGGTGAGATCCTTATGAATAGCAGTGGAACACTGTCTGATATATTACTGAAAACCTTTATGAATAGTCCTGGAATATTGACTGATATAGTGCAGGAAGATGAGCCTATCAGGTCAGAAGGCACTCAAAATTTGACTGAGGAAGAGCTGACTTCTCAGAGTAGAAGCGACTTTAATGATATGGATACAGTAACGCTTTTGGGATATCCATTGGCTGATGTGGGATGACTTAAAATGAGTAGAAGCACGCAAACATCCATCAACAATTGGAAAATTGGAAGTTGTCACCGTCTGGTGAAGTCCATGTGTATAGTCATTGCTTAACTTGTTGAGAAAATGTATTTGCAATAAATAAGTCATTACTTACTCTTGCAAAATTCTATCATGAGATCTCCAGTGTTATTTCTATCATCAGGGCCATATTTTCCAATTACTGGTAACTCTTCTTTGATTCCAACTTTTGCATTCCAGTCACCAATGATAATCAACACATCTTGATTGCATGTTCAATTTCAGCTGCAGAAGTTGGTAGCAATCTTCAATTTCCTCATCTTTGGCTTTGGTGGTTGGTGTGTAAATTCAAAAATAGTCATACTAACTGGTCTTCCTTGTAGCCGTATGGATATTATCTTATCACGGACCCCATTGTACTTCAGGATAGATCATGAAACATTTTTTGTGACCATGAATGCCACTATATTCCTCTTCAATTTGTCATTCTCGGCATAGTAGATCATAATGTCTGATGCAAAATGGCTGAAACAAGTCCATTTCAGCTCACTCATGTCTAGGATATCAATCTTTATGTGTTCCATTTCATGTGTGACAACTTCCAATTTTTCTAGAGTCAGACTTCATACATACCATGTTCCAATTATTATTGGATGTTTGCCTCTGTTTCTTTCCATTTTGAGTTGTGCCACATCAGGAAATGGAAGTTCTGAAAGCTTTATTTAATCCACTTCATTAAAGTCAAGTCTACTTTGAGGATACAGGTCTTCCCCAGTTTTATTTTGAGTGACTTCTAACCTGAGGAACTCATCTTCTAGCACTATCTCAGACAATGTTTTAGGGCTATTCATCATGTTTTCCAGTAATATATCAGACAGTGTTTAATTGCTATTGATAAGGTTTTCACTGATGAATTCTTTGAGAAGTGGATGGCCTCTTCTTTCTTCCATGTCTATCTTAGTCTGGAAGCTCCACTGAAATCTGCCCACCATGGGTGACCCTGCTGGTGTTTGAAATACCAGTGACATAGCCTCCAGCCTCACAGCACCATGCAAGCCACCACAGTACAATAAACTGACAAATGAGAGTGGTGGGGAGAATATGTGATTAAAGAAAATAAATAAATAAAAATACAACTTGAATGACTAAACTTCTTCCTTTGTACTTTCATCATGTTATCAGAAGGGACCAGTCCCTGGAGAAGCATATCATGCTTGGTAATATTGAGGGTCAGTGAAAAAAGGTGGATTGACAAAGTGACTGCAACAACAGACTCAAGCATAGCCAGGATCATGAGGATGGCACAGGACCTGGCAGGGTTTCCTTTTATTGTACAGTGGGTCATTGAGTGTCAGAGCCACCTAACAACAACATAACAACAGTAGTAATGCTTTTGCTTGGCTTTAATATTATAGCCATACCATTTCCATTTTTTCTTCTCTTTAAATATCATTTCCATTCTCTTATTTTAACATTTCTGTTATTTTCTCTTTTTTTTACTTTAACCTTTATATACATACATACATACATTTTATATATATATATATGTAATTTTTATTGTGATCTTGGTGAAAGTTTACAGTTCAAATTCATTTTCCACACAGCAGTTCACATACACTTTGTCTCATGATATTGACTGCAATTTACCACAATGCAACAGCTCTCTTCCCACTTCCTCCCTATAGTTACCTCTTCCCTTTGTCCTTTGCTCCTGTGCACTCCCACCTTCTCATCTCTCTCTTTGTGTATACACAGACTTTATATTCTCCCATGATTGATCTCTCCAAGGAATGTATCCATCTAATGTAAATGTTTAGCTTATATGCCTGTTTTCGTTTGGCTGGAAGCCACAGGAGTGAGTTTCAAGTCCAGACCCGAGGGGCAGATAAAGGTCATAGTTTCAGGGTCCCCCCAGGCTTTTTCAGATCAGCAAACCTGGTCCCTATTTTATGATTTTGAGTTTTTTCCACATACATAGATGCCCTTCCAAGTGGTTGACAGTGGTAGCTGGCCACCATCTAGTTCTTCTGGTCTCCTACTCATATAAGCTGAGGATTGCATGGTGGACCAGTCCCTTGGACTAACTGCTTCCATGTGTCTTTGGTTTCCTTCATTCTTCTTTGCTCTGGACTAGGAGAAACCTATCATTGCATCTAGATGGCTGCTCACAAGCTTTTAAGATCCCAGTTGCTACTTGCCAAAGTAGGATGTGGAACAATGTTTTTGTGTACTATGTTATGCCAATTGAGCTTGACATCCTCTGTGACCATGGTCCCAAGCACACAGGTCCAACTACTCGTTCCTTCCAGGTAGCTGGCTGTGGCCAAGAAGTGACTACAAACTTGTCCCTTGTCAGCTCTACTATATACCTAGAAATTCTTACAGAACAGACAAATACACTTGTAGAAACATTGTCTGCCAACTTAATCTGTGGTCATGGGCAAACTCCTCCCTGTATACACATAATCATTCAGTCTGTCCACACATCTATCCACCCAAAATCAATGTTTGCCATCACTGACAATGCAGTACTCTATGTGCAAAAGGGTTCATCTTTTTTGTCTGTACCTCCCATGCACCTCTCTATATCTTCCTCTTTCTTAATTCCACCATGTTGATCACTCACAGTCACATTCCTTGACTTTTACAATAATGGACTAATACTATATTTGTCCTTCTTTGATTGACTTATTTCACTCAGCATAATGTCCTCCAAGTTCATCCACATTATGCAGTGTTTTACAGATTCTATGCTATTCTTTAGGGTTGCATAGTATTCCATTTGTGAATGTACCATAGTTTAGATATTCATTCTTCTGTTGAAGGACATCTAGGTTGTTTCCATCTTTTTGTTAATGTAAATAATGCTGTGATGAATATAGGTGTGCATACATCTATCCTTGTCTTGGCTCTTACTTCTTTAGGATATATACCTAGTAATGAAATGGTTGTGTCTAATGGTATTTCTAATTCCAACTTTTTAAGGAAATGCCATACTGCTTTCCATAGTCATTGTAACATTTGACAGTCCCACCAGCAATGTATGAGAGTCTCAATCTCACCACATCCTCACTAGTGTTTTAATTTCTGTCTTGTTGACCTTTGCTACTAGAGCTGGGGTAAGATGGTATCTTATTGTTGTTTAGATTTGCATCTCTCTAAGTGGCTAAAGCACTTGCCTGCTAACCAGAAGGCTGGCGGTTCAGACCCACCAGCCACTCCTC
>NW_006922147.1:1159591-1162625 GCF_000298275.1 Orycteropus afer afer | reverse complement strand
ATATACACACACACACACACATATATACATATATATGGCACATAACAACAATATATATTGAGGTTATGTGTCATATATATATGTGTGTGTGTGTGTGTGTGTGTATATTACAGTATATTATAAATGTGCCATATGTATATAAATTAAATAACTCATTGAAATTGTCCCTATTTTTCCTTGAGGAACCTTAAAGCTTTAGGTTTCACATTTAAGTCTTTGATCCATCTGGAGTTAGTTTTTATGTGTGGTGTGAGGTACAGATCTTGTTTCATTTTCCTGTAAACAGACATCCATTTTTGCCAGCACAATTTGTTAAAGAGAAAATCTCATCCCCAATGGATGGATTTTAGCCCTTTATCAAAGATCAGCTGATCATAGGTGGATGGATCTACTTCTGGATTTTCAAGTCCATTCCATTGGTCTATGTGTCTATCATTATACCAGTACCAGGATGTTTTGACTACTGTGGCTGTATAGTAGGTTATGAAATCTGAGAGTATGAGACCTCTTACTTTTATCTTCTTCTTCAATAGTGGTTTGCTTATGTGAGATCTCTTTCTTTTCCTTATAAATTTAGTGATTGGCTTTTCCCTATCCTTAAAGAATGTTGATGGGTTCTAGATTAGGATTGCATTGAATGTATAGATTGTGCATTGTAGTAAATTACCTGGTATGGCTTTTCTAGCCATTAGTCTTTGTAAACCCCGTGGTGGAATTTGCTGTGAGCAACTGAGGAACTCCTGATCATTAAAGTTATCCACCTGGGGTATTTCTGTTGAGAGTGGCACAAAGCCATGTTCTGGGAAGTTCACTTTCTCTCAGGTGCTTAGAATTCTGATGTTATGATTGGCTAGTTTGGCCACTCTGCCAGTCTCAAAAGGAGACCTCCTAGAGGAAGAAGTCTCTCTCTGACTGCTGGCTTAGAAGGGCATGCTGTTGAGAGACACATGCTCCTGAGAGACACACATTGCTGGGAGAGATGCAAGAGACACGTATTGCTGAGAGAGACACTGAAAGACACCCACTGCTGGGAGAGAGACTGCGAGAGACTGTTGGCTAAGAGACACTGGGCTGAGAGTGACTGAGTGTTATTCTTGAACTTGAATTGTAGCCTGGTGCTTCCCTATTAAACCCCATAATCTGTGAATTTTGTGTGGCCACTGCAGTGAATTTTTGAACCCAGCAGAAAGGTGGTGGGTGCTGCGGGAGGAACAGTTGGTGTCAAGGTTGATGAAAATGCTGGAGGGAGGCAGCATGTCTGGCCTCACAGGAATAGGTCTTGGGCTACTGATGGTGTTTCTGTCTTCCTCTTGTGGGGTTAGAGGAGATCAGAAGATGTGGCCTCATTGTCCCTTCAGCAGTTGGTGTCAAAAGTAGTGGGATTTGTTGCAGTGGCTCCAGAATCAAAGAAGCATGAGTTTTGTAAAAGAAAGAGGGAAGGGGTCTGGGAAGTGAAATTTTGGATTCTTAGATGGTTACTTTGGTTGGTGTTACCTATTAAAGGAGATAATTGATTCAGAGGCTAGGGCTTTTGGTTACAAACAGTCAAAGCCTAAGGCTATATATGTAGAATGGAGAGGTAATCAAGGTGAAAAGATAAACCTGGAATGTCTTAAAAAGGATTATATGTTTACCTGAATGTACTACAGGTATTGAATGTTCTTTTACCTGCTTGTACATTAGAAATGATTATGGGGTGTGGATAACAGGGAGCATGTAAGTGCGCCTTCAGTTGATACTTGATTGGATATGTTTAAAGGGGGAAATAGAATTTGTCCAGCAGAAACACAGGCTTTTGCTTTAACCCCGTGTGTAGAGAGTATTGGAGCTTAGGTAGGAAAGTCTTGGTCCATGAGAGAAACCTCTTCCAGGACTGAAAGTTAAAGGAAGTCAGTGAGCAGTAGGCTTGTATGCTGCTCACTTGTGACCACCAGTGTCCACTTGAGTGGAAATGGGGGAAGTGCAGCAAAGAAGAAATAGGCTGAATTTGGTACTCTTTGACCTAAGCCACAGAAGATATGGATGAGAGGAAGGGCTGGCTGGTCTGAAATGCAAGGAGTTGTGAGCCTATGGGCATTGAAATAGTCCCTGAGGACTGAGGATGTGAGAGAAAGTGCTGACTGGTCTGAAGTTAAGGGAAGAGTGTGACTCCCAAATTTGGTAGCTGGTACCAATGACCTATCTGGGATGGCTATGGCTGAGCTGACCAGAACCTGACTGAATAAAGAAGAAGGTGTTTGACATTGAGCTGGTGTTAAGTTACTGCAATATGATGGCTTGTGCTGGACTGGACTTTGCTTATTTATGGATACAGATGCCCAAAGTTTCAAGTGGAACAGAAGATTCTTCAGAGACAAAGGACCGTGCTTGCCTCCTCACAGCACTGGTTTGATAGGGATGGGGAAATTAGAAATTGGTTATCTAAAATGGGGGGAGATAAAGGCATGAAGTGGCTGCCTTGCATGCTTACATGGGTGTGGTTGTTCCTAAACTGATGGTGAAGGGAATGTGAATTTTTGAAGTATAATAGGGATAATGTCTAGAAAAGCCAGGGTGTGGCCTGTGGTGTAGTAAATTACCTGGTATGGCTTTTCTAGCCATAAGTCTTTGTAAACTCTGTGGTGGAATTTGCTGTGAGCAACTGAGGTTGTTATTGTTGTTGTAGGTGCCGTCAAGTTGTTTCTGACTCATAGCAACCCTATGCACAGCAGAATAAAACACTGCCCGATCCTGCGCCAGCTCCATGATCTTTGCTATACTTGATCCCATCATCACAGCCACTGTGTCAATCCATCTCGTTGAAGGCCTCCCCCTCTTTTGTTGACCCTCCACCCTACCAAGTATGACATCCTTCTCCAGGGAATGGTCCTCTCTGACAACATGACCCAAATAGGTGAGACAAAGTTTGGTCACTCTCGCTTCCACGGAGCATTTTGGGTGCACTTCCTCCAGGACAGATCTGTTAGTTCTTTTAGCAGTCCGTGGTCCTTGCAGCATTCTTTGCCAGCACCACAACTCAAAAGCATCAACTCTT
>NW_006922147.1:1158310-1158809 GCF_000298275.1 Orycteropus afer afer | reverse complement strand
AGCCAACATCCATCTAACAACAGCTATGATATCCCTTATTCCATGTCCTCTTCTGAATCCAGCTTGCACCTCTGGAAATTCTCTGTCAGGATACTGCTGCAAACGTTTTTGAATTATCTTCAGTAAGTTCTTACTTGCGTGACATATTAATGATATTCTATAATTTCCACATTGTGTGGGTTCACCTTTCTTTGGACTGGGTATAAACATGGATCTCTCCCAGTCAGTAGGCCAGGTGGCTTCCAAATCTCTTGACCTAACCGATTGAGTGTCTCCAATGGTCCATCCATTTGTTGAAATATCTCAATCAGTATTCTGTCAATTCCCAGAGCCTTGTTCTTCACCAATTCTTTCATTGCAGCTTTGATTTCCTCCTTCAGTACCATTGGTTCTAGATCACATGTCACTTCCTGAAATGGATGAAGATCGACCAGTTCTTTTTGGTACAGTTACTCTGTGTATTCCTGCCATCTTCTCTTGATGTTTCCTGCATCATTCA
>NW_006922147.1:1146747-1157229 GCF_000298275.1 Orycteropus afer afer | reverse complement strand
TAAGATTTATTCCCAAGTATTTTATTTTTTTGGTATATATTGTAAATGGTATTGGTTTCACTATTTCTTTTTTCGGTAATCTGTTTGCTGGTGTGGAGGAATCCAATGGATATTTGGATGTTGATTCTGTATCTTGCCACTATGCTTAATCTCTCAATTAGTTCCAGTACTCTTTTTACTAAGTCTCTTTGGTTTTCTGTTTCAGATCATATCATCTGGAAATAGGGATAGTTTTACTTCTTCCTTACCTATTTGGATGTCCTTTATTTCCCTTTCTTGCCTTATCATCCTGGCTAGGACTTCCAGTACAATATTGAGTAAAAGTGGTGATAGAGGGTATCCTTGTCTTCTTCCCATCCTCCAGGGGACTGGTTTCAGTCTCTCTCCTTTGAGAATAATGTTGGCTGTTGGTTTTGGATATATGTCCTTTATTATGTTCAGGAATGTCCCTCTGTTCTTATTTTGGTGAGAGTTTTTATCAGGAATTGGTGTTGGATTTTATCAAATGCCTTTTCTGCCTTGATTGATATGATCATGTGGTTTTTGTCCTTTGCTTTATTCATGTGGTGGATGCCATTGATTGTTTTTCTAATGTTGAACCATACCTGCATATCTGATATGAACCACACTAGGTCATAATGTGTTATTTTATGGACATATTGTTGGAGTCTATTGGCTAGGATTTTGTTGAAAATTTTTGTGTCTATATTTATGAAAGATATTGGTCTGTAGTTTTTCTTTGTGTTGTCTTTGCCTTGTTTTGGTATCAAGGTTATGCTTGCTTCATACAATGAATTAGGGAGGATTCCATCTTATTCTATATTCTGGAATAGTTTGAGTAGCAGTGTTATCAGTTCTTCTATGAAAGTTTTGTAGAATTCCCAGTGAAACTGCCTGGGTCAGGATTTTTTTTTATTTCTAATTTTTTTTTATTGCATGTTCAATCGCTTTTTTTGTTATGGGTCTGTTCAACTTTTCCAGAAATCTTTCCATTTCTTCCAGATTTTCAATTTTTTTGGAGTACAGTTCTTCACAGTATCCTGATTATATATGTATTTTTTTATTTCAGTTTGTTCTGTTGTGATGTTGCCCATTTCATTTCTCATTCTTGTTATTTGTATTCTCTCCCTCATTTCCTTTGTTATAATTACCAGTGGTTTGTCAATTTTATTAAATTTTTCAAAAAACCATCTTACTAGATGTGTTGATTGTTTTACTATCTTCCTATTTTCTCTTTCATTAATTTCTGCTCAAATCTTTATTATTTCCTTTCTTCTGGTGACTGTAGGATTTTTTTTGCTGTTGTTTTTCTAAGGATTGGAGATGTTGATTTAAACTGTTGATGTTGGCTCTTTCTACTTTTTTTTGATGTGTGCGTTTATTGCTATAAATTGGCCTGTGATCTCTGCCTTTGCTGTGTCCCAAAGATTTTGGTATGTTCTGTTGTCATTCTTTTTTGATTAAAGGAATTTTTTAATTTCATTTTTTTAATTTCTTTTCTTTCCCAATAGTTCTTAAGGATGGTGTTGTTCAGTTTCCATGCCTTTGTTCTTTTTCTGTTGATCTTCCTATTGTTGATTTCTAATTTTATAGCATTATATCTGAGAAGATGCTTTGCAGTATTTCAATGTTTTTAAATTCATTAAGGCTTGCTTTATGTCTTAACGTATGGCCTATCTTGGAGAATGTTCCACGTGCACAGGAAAAGACTGTATATTGTGCTGTTGTTGGGTGAAGTGCTCTGTAGATGTCCATAAGATCAAGTTGGTGTATACTATTGTTTGGCTCTTCTGTGACTTTGTTGAGTTTCTTTCCAGTGTTCTCTCTGTGATTGAAAATGGTGTATTAAAGTCTCCTACTATGACTGTTTGTCTTTTCAATTCTGTAAATGTCTGATTTATGTCTTTTAGGACTCTTTCATTGGGTTCATAGATATTTAAAATTATTATATTTTCTTGTTCCATTGATCCTTTAATCATCATATAATGTTCTTGTCTCTTATGGTGGTTTTTGTAGTAAAGTAAATTTTATCAGAAATTAATATTGCCACTCCTGCTCTTTTTTGGTTGCCATTTGTTTGATATACCTTTTTCCAACCTCTGATTTTAGTCTATTTTTGTTTTTGTCTTTAAGTCGTGTCTGTTGTAGCCCACATATTGATGGGTTTTGTTTTCTTATCCACTCTGTGACTCTGTTTCTTGAGGGTGCATTTAATCCACTGACATTAAGTGTAATTATCAAGTATGAATTTGCTCTTTTCATTTTGTTATGTCTTTTTTCATGGTGTTCCTGGCTTCTTTGTTCCATATAATTTTCTGTTGTGATCTCATTTTGTCTGGGAATCATGTTATCATTTCCTGTTTGCTGTTGTTTTAGTATTTGCTAAATATTTATGCTTGTCCTCTTTTTTATTGTGATGTGAAGGTTTATTATTTTTCTTTGACACTACCCTGTGATTTATACTTTTCTCCTTGAGTTTAGAGCAGTCCATTCTATCTTGCAATTCTCTCAACTTCCTTTAGAACTTCTGTAACTACACTATTTTTTCCCTCTTTTTGGATTGTGTTGTTGTTGTTATGTGCCAATGAGTCGGACCCCACTCATAGGAACCGCTCCTTGGGTTTCAGAGGCAGTATCACTATGGAAGTAGATTGCCCAACCTTTCTTTTGAGAAGTCGCTGGTGGGTTTGAACCGCCAGCCTTCTGGTTAGCAGTCAAATGCCTTAGGCACTATGCCACCAGAGCTCTTTTTTGGTTTGTAGTTGTCCTCATTTGTCAAATGATGTCTCTGGTTCCCTGTTTACATCTTGTAGGCTTATTTACTTTGGATACTTCCATAGCTGGGTTGGTTTCTGGGTTATGTCATCATGTGTATTAGTGGTTGGTTGTTGTTTGCTCTTACTAGTTCTCTGTTCAGTGGACTCCCTTTAGTATCTTTTGTAAGGTTGGTCTGGATTTTAAAAACTCCCTTAATTTCTGCTTATCTGGAAATCTAATTTTGCCATCATATTTGAGGAACAATTTTGCCAGGTATACAATTCTTGTTTGGAAATTTTTTATTTCAGGGTTTTATATATATATCATCTCATTGCCTTCTCATTTGCTGGGTTTCTGCTAATAAATCAGAGCTTAGTCCTATTAGTTGCCCTTTGTAGGTAACTTTTAGCTTTTCCCTTTCTGTTTTCAGGATTCTTTCTTTGCTTTGGTTTTGATGAGTTTGATTATGGCATATTTGGTGATTTTCTTTTGGGGTCTATTCTGCTCAGTGTTCATTGGACTTTCTGAATGGATATATTCTCATTTTTCATCATATCAAGGAAGTTCTCTTCCAACAAATCTTGAACAATTTTCTCAGTGGTTTTATTTTTCTCTTCCTGTTCTGGAATTCTGATTGTATGTAGGTTCTTCCTTTTTATGGTATCCCACATGAATCATAGGCTTTCTTCACTTTGTTTTGATCTTTTTTCTGATTGATACCTTTCCAAAGAAGTATTCAGGTATTTGTCTTCATTCTTTTTAATCGTATCTTCCATTGATTCAATTTTACTCCTTTGCCCTTTCAATGTGTTATTGATTTCTGAAAATATAGCATTAAATCTTCTGGATTTCTATCTGTAGATTTTGTATCATTTATAATTTTTCATTTTTTTGGTCATTTTGTTCTTGTATTTTCTTCTGAAATTGTTCTAAGGTGGTATCTTTGTTTTCTTTAATTTTATCAGTGTTTACCCTGATATGTCTCCTAATCTGTTGATAGTATCTAAATATAATTCTTCTGAATTCCTTATTAGGGCATTCCAATGCTGCTTCTTCCTCAGGGATGTGTTCTATTTCTGTACATGCTCCCTTTTTTCTAGTACTTTATCTTGCTTCTTTGTGTGGACTGTGATGGTCTGCTGTCTTTGAGAATTTATTGTATTTATATTTAATTGTTGATTATATGTTGGTGTGATTCTCCTTTTTTTTTTTTTTATATATATATATATCTGAGTAAGTAGGGTACTGTGCTCCTCTATTAACTAGTTGGCAGCACTTATGCACTAACTACGTTTTTCCTTGGTTGAAGCACTTGTAAATATTCAAAGTAGCCATCCCCCTCCAGACAAATAAAAGTCCACAGCTCATCCTTTCTCTCTCTTCACTGCTTCCCCTTTTATTCACAAGTCACCAGTGCAGTCCTCTGTGTAGCCCCTGGCTAGAAGTGCTGATTTTAAGTTAATTCTTAAGTCCTAAAATCACTTGGCTATATCCAAGCTATCCATCCCATCAGGATTGCTGACAATCTGCAGATCCTTATGTCTCCTTTTTTGTTTTACTCATGCATGTTCTTCTGCTAGTTGAAATTTAGTCTGCTTCTGTATCCTTCCTTTCAAAGCTCAGGGCTTCAGGATTATCTTCTGTATCCATGGTAATTGGTTCCCCTTCTCTTTGTTGCATAGGGTCTGTGTAGTGTATCTGCCTAGTCTACCATCTTACTGGAACTCGCCTATGAGTATATTTTTGAAGTAGTCCCCCAGCAGGATAAAATTATCTTAAAATAAACCTTTAAAACTGACATATGAATCAATATATATATATGTATATATATAGATAGATATAGATATAGATATATCTATATATCTATATATATATAGATATATATATATATATCTTAAATTTTAAGAGAGAATTTACAGAAATGGTGTATTTTTCTTAATTAAAATCTAAAATTCCTGGTTATATTTTCTAAGTGACTGTGGTAGCTGGAATTATACAAAACTCCACCAATATTTCCAGCCTCAATAGTAAGGACTATGGATATGATGATATTTCATGCCTATGAATAGTTGCATTACATTGCAAAAGGACTTGTGAGTTTGAGTATGATTATTGATGAATTGATATAAAAATAGGGAGATTATTTCTGCGGTTAGAAGGAAAATGTTGTTGTTGTTGTTGTTGTTATGTGCCGTCGAGTCGACCCCGGCTCATAGCGACCCCTCCTTGCATTTCCGAGGCGTATCACTACGGAAGTAGGATTGCCCAAACTTCCTTCTGAGGAGTGGCTAGGAGAACAGAAAGATTATACACATGGCTTTGAAATCCTATTGTTGGACTGAAGATGGAGAGGGCCACGTACAGGGACTAGACTGTGGTTTTAGGAGTTGAGAGCAGAGCCTGACTCATAGTTATCAAGGAAACAGGGACCTTGGAACAGAATTCTGTCAGCCACTTGAATGAGCCTGTGAGATTTTTCCTGAGTCTCCAGATAAGAACTCATTTAAGCCAATATTTTGGTTTTGTACTTGAGAACAGACTTACAGAACCTAGTTACGCCTACTAATATCTGCCATACAAAACTGTGAGATAATAAACAGGTGTTGTTTTAGTCATTAAGATTTTCATAAATTGTTATGCAGCAATGGATAATTAATACAGTCTGCTTTTACTTTGATTTATTCTTGGAAGTTATAATAATAATATAAGTTATATACCAAAATTTCAGAATTTGCATTAATATCCCCATGGAATAAATTTAGTAAAACTTTTCTCAATTCCATCAGATTAGACAATATCAATCATTTAAAATATCTATAATATTTTGGTTTATGGACCTTGAATAATTATGGTAAGATGGATTAGTAAAATATAAAAATAAGATAGCAGTTAATATCAGTGCTAGCTATGAAACATTCAGCTTATATATTATTGAATTGCTAAAACAATTTAGTTCAAAAAGATTGGATATTTTATTTTTGTCATTTCTTGCATCTACCTTATCTCTAAATTCAGAGAAAGTATATAGAATAGAGTTCATAAAATCAATTTTAAGATGGTAATTTTTTATTCTAGTATAAATCAGAATGTTATGCAACAAATAATATTCTGCTGTATTGTTTATATTTAGTTTAATTTTTCCTCAATAAACTTCAGAGTCATGCACATCAGGCTCTACTGTTTATTATGTATGTTTATTATGTATGTATTAACTCAATTGTCTCCACACTTATTCAATCTATATGCTGAGCAAATAATCCGAGAAGCTGGACTATATGAAGAAAAACATGGTATCAGGATTGGAGGAAGAATCATTAACAACCTGAGATATGCAGACGATACAACTTTGCTTGCTGAAAGTGAGGATGACTTAAGGCACCTACTGATGAAGGTTGAAGAATACAGTCTGCAGTATGGATTACATCTCAACATAAAGAAAACAAAAATCCTCACAACTGGACCAATGAGCAGCATCACAATAAATGGAGAGAAGATTGAGGTTGTCAAGGAATTCATGTTGCTTGGTTCTACAATCGATGCCAACGGAAGCAGCAGTCAGGACATTAGACGACGTGTAGCATTGGGAAAGTCAACTGCGAAGGAACTTATCAAGTGCTGAGAAGCAAGGATATCTCCTTGAGGACTAAGGTGCGCCTGACACAAGCCATGATATTTCCAATCACCTGGTATACATGTGAGAGCTGGACAATGAATAAGGAAGACCGAAGAAGACTTGATGCTTTTGAGTTGTGGTGCTGGCGAAGAATGCTGAAAGTACCGTGGACTGCTAAAAGAACTAACAGATCTGTCCTGGAGGAAGTGCAGCCAGAATGCTCCTTGGAAGCAAGAATGGCCAGACTTCGTCTCACCTATTTTGGTCATGTTGTCAGAAGGGACCATTCCCTGGAGAAGGATGTCATGCTTGGTAGGGTGGAGGGTCGACAAAAGAGGGGGAGGCCTTCAAGGAGATGGATTGATACGGTGGTTGCGATGATGGGCTGAAGTATAGCAGGGATTGTGGGGCTGGCGCAGGATCGGGCAGTGTTTCGTTCTGCTGTGCATGGGGTCTCTATGAGTCAGAAAGACTCGACGGCACTTAACAACAACAACAACAACTCAATTGTAACATTATGTTTGTGTTCTCATCAGATGCTTTGGAAAATCAATTCAAAGTATAGATTAAGTATAGTGAAAAGAATTTTCCTTTGAAAGAAATCCTCTATCTCATTCATTGTTGTTGCATTTCCTATCCCTTTGATCTTGTCCTTCAAATTTCCCTTAGGATTTGCATTTATTTAATACTTATAGAATTAATAAAATAATGGCTTAGAATTTGTGTTAGGCTGGGTTCTCTAGAGAAGAAAAATCAGTAAAGCTTATACATACATACAGAGGAAATGAAATTTATCTTAGGTAAATGGCTCCCACACTTAAAGAAGCTGGCAAGTCCCAAGTTCTTGAATCAAACGTCAAGCTGGAGACTTTTCCTGACTCATTCACCTGCAGGGGCTGACAAGCTCAAGGTTAACAGGCAGTATACTGGCTGTTGACTCCAATGAATGATGAATCCAAGATCTCTAGTATGAATGGTGGATTGTTTGCTCATGGACAGTTATAGGCAGCACCACAGGATCCTGATCCACAGAAGAGTGTCTCTTTTCCCAGGATGTCCATAAATATATTGGAAGCAGGCCACACCCCTAGGGAAACTCCATTTCAATGAATTGGCTGCTCAAAACATATGCATCTGATCCAATCATGGGAATAACCCACATCACAATTGCTTAAACCCGCAGAATTGTGGTCCAGCCAATTTAACACACAGCTCCAGCTATCACAGATCCTCAATGAGACACATACCACCTTTTATTTTATTATTTTTATAGATTTTTTGATCATTTAAATCTTTATATTGCAGTGTATTATTATTGCTTAAAAGGGTTTGAATTAGCTAATCAAATAGCTCAGTGATTCTTAAAATTATTACATATATGCTGTTTCTTTCCATAAACTCTCCTTCTAATTCAAGTAAGATTAATGGATAAATTCAGAAAATGCCTTCTTTAAAAGCATAAATTGAGAGATATTTTATTTTTCCAAGTAATCAGTTTTTTCATATAATCTGTTCACAATCTCCACACATCCCCTCCTTCTGGATATGTGCCTTTTGGGGGATATTAAATGTCATTATTTTATAATCCATTCATCAAAAAATCTATTCATTTTGTCAATAAACATATACTGATCACTTGCATAGATTGATAAAGTTATAATAGTGAAAAAAATGCTTCATTCCATTTTGAAGAAAGAAAATGATTACAATAATATGTGTTAACAACAGAGAAAAGATAATATGAGAACATAAATGTTGTCTTAAAGTATTAAGCACAAGTTAAATAAATGAAGTGAAGAATACTTACATTAATTTCTTTGACTTTTCCTGAAGAATTGCATAGGGGGTTATAGGTGTAGAAAGGAGGGGGTTAGAAGATTTAAATATACAAACTCAGCCAGACTGTGTGACTGGAACAATGCATAAGGCTAGATTTGACGTTAAATATAAAATATTAGCTATATTGTAATAGATCTTTCATAGCATGTTAAGAAATTTGTTGTTGTTGTTATGTGCTGTCAAGTCAGACCCGACTCATAGCAACCCCTCCTTGGGTTTCTGAAGTGGTATCACTACGGCAGTAGATTGCTCAACCTTCCTTCTAAGGAGTGGCTGGTAGGTTTGAACTGCCAGCCTCCCGGTTAGCAGTCAAGTGCCTTGGGCACTATGCTACCAGAGTTCATAAAAGGCTTAGAGTGAAGCTTTTATTAATATAATTTAACACTTTATCTTGTTATTTTATATTTTTAGATTCTTATCAATGTCAAGAACTGTTGTTGTTGTTATGTGCCATCGAGTAGGACCCAACTCATAGCGACCCCTCCTTGGGTTTCCAAGGTGGTACCACTAGCAAAATAAAATTTCTATTGATAAAGAAAATCTCTGGAAGTTAGAATAAATATATTCCTAAACAGGAAAATAATTTTAATGTTTTCTTGAAATGTTACTTGAAAAGTAACTATATTGACTGATTTATGTACTGAATAACTGAAGGGTACCAAGTACCATGAACACAGAAATAAGCTCTTTGGGAACAATTAGATTATTAGAGGAGATTACTAAACCCAATACAGCCAAACTTATTGATTCCAAACACATAACAACAATAAAGGACAGAACAACTGCCATATAGTGTTCCTGACACAGTAATCCTTAAAGTAACAAATTGCCACAAATTCCTCCTGGGGAGAAGTTGGGAGAATTGAACCACAAATATTTTGACCCTTATCCTCTAAGAGCCATCAGAGTTCCTCAAGAGATAACTGATGGGAGAAGTTTTGTGGTCTGTATGTATGTACCTTACTCAACTCAACTCACTGCTATGGAGTCGGATCCAGCTCATATAGACTCCTCCTTGGGTTTCTGAGGGGGCCTCACTACAAAAGTAGATTGCCAAACTTCCTTCTAAACAGTGGTTGATGGGTTTGAACTACCAGCCTTCTGGTTAGTAGACAAATGCCTTAGGCATTATGCCATCAGAGCTCCTATGTACCTTGCTGGTCATTGTTGTTGTTAGGTGCTGTCAAGTCGTTTCCGACTCATAGCAACCCCATGCACAACAGAATGAAACACTGCCCAATACCATGCCAGCACCATGATCCCTGCTATACTTGAGCCCACCATCACAGCCACAGTGTCAATCCATAGCGTTGAAGGCCTTCCCCTCTTCCATGGACCCTCCACCTTACCAAGCATGACATACTTCTCCAGGGAATGGTCCCTTCTTACAACATGACCAAAGTAGGTGAAATGAAGTCTCGCCATCCTCTCTTCCAAGCAGCATTTTGAATGCACTTCCTCCAGGACAGATCTGTTAGTTATTTTAGCAGTCCATGGTACTTTCAGTATTCTTCGCCAGCACCACAACTTAAGAGCATCAACTCTTCTTCGGTCTTCCTTATACATTGTCCAGCTCTCACATGCATACAAGGTGATTAGAAATACCATGGCTGGTGTCAGGCGCACCTTCGTCCTCAAGGAGACATCCTTGCTCCTCAGCACTTGAAACAGTTCTTTTGCAGTTTTCTTTCCCAATGCTAAACGTCATCTAATGTCCCGACTGCTGCTTCCATTGACATTGATTCTAGAACCAAGCAATGTGAATTCTTTGACAACCTCAATCTTCTCTCCATTTATTGTGATGCTCCTCTTTGGTCCAGTTGTGAGGATTTTTGTTTTCTTTACATTGAGACATAATCCATACTGCATACTGTATTCTTCAACCTTCATCAGTAAGCGCCTCAAGTCATCCTCACTTTCAGCAAGCAAAGTTGTATCATCTGCATATGTCAGGTTGTTAATGATTCTTCCTCCAATTCTGAAGCCAAGTTTTTTTCATATAGTCTAGCTTCTCAGATTGTTTGCTTAGCATATAGATTGAATAAGTGTGGGGAAAGTATACAACCCTGATGCACTCTCTTCTTGATTTTAAACCTTGTAGTGTCCCCTTGTTCCATTCAAATTACAGCCTCCTGGTCAAAGTACAGGTTCCTCATGAGTACAATAAAGTGTTTGGGAATTCTCATTCTTCTCAATGTTATCCATAATTTTTCATGATCCACACAATCAAACGCCTTTGCATAGTCAATAAAACACAAGTAAACATCTTTCTG
>NW_006922147.1:1143906-1145361 GCF_000298275.1 Orycteropus afer afer | reverse complement strand
GTAGGCATATAGATATTATCCTATCACTGACAGCATTGTACTTCAGGACAGATCTTGAAACATCCTTTGTGATGATGAATGCCACACCATTCCTCTTCAAACTGTCATTCCCAGTATAGTAGTTCATGTGGTTGTCTGATTCAAAATGGCCAAAACAAGTCCCTTTCAGCTCACTGATGCTGAGGATATCAATCTTTATGCATTCCATTTCATTTTTGACAACTTCCAATTTTCGTAGATTCATACTTAGTACATGCCATATTCCAATGAGTAATGGATGTCCCCAGCTGTTTCTCCTCAATTTGAGTGGTGCCACATCAGCAAATGGAGGTCTCAAAAACTTTACTTTATCCATATGAGTAAGGCTGGGTTTACTCTGATGATGCAGCTCTTTCCCAGTCCTATTTTGAGAGCCTTCTAACCTAACTGGACTATTCATAAATCTGCGCTGTAATATATCAGACAGTGTTTCTTTGCTATTTATAAGTTTTTCCCTGGCCAATTCTTTGAGAAGTGTATGACATCTTCCTTCTTCCTAGTCTGTCCCAGTCTGTAAGCTTAGATGATACCTGTGCACCATGTTCACCCTGCTGGGTTTGAAACACCAGTGACTCAGCCTCAAAACTCACATCAACACATCACCATGGTAGAACAAACTGACAGACAACTTTGTCTCCCTGTTGGAAACCTCCCCTACCACCCTTCACTGGGTCCCTGCTGCTGACTCCTCCTCTGTCCTGGTTCCTGAGCCTTTTAACCCACTTTCTCCCACTCTCCCACCTTGTTGCTTTGGGTGCCCCTGGGTTCCCTTTCCTCACCTGGATCCCTGCGGCTCACTCCCATCTGTCCCGGTCCCCAGGCCTATTGGTCTCTGCTCTCTGGTTCTCCCACCCTGCTGCTTTGGGCATGCCTGGGTTTCCTCTCTTCACCTGGATCCCTGCATCTCACTCCCATTGGTCCTGGTCCCCAGGCCTATTCATCTCTGCTCTCTGATTCCCCTGCCCTGATTCTTTGGGCATGCCTGGGTTCCCTCTCCTCACCTGGATCCCTGTGGCTCACTCCTCTTCTGTCCCAGTCCCTGGGCCTACTTGTCTCCACTCTCTGGGTCTTCTGCCCTGATGCTTTGGGTGTGCCTGGGTTTCTTCTCCTCACCTGGATCCCTGCAGTTCACCTCTCTTCTGTCCTGGTCCCTGGACCTATTAGTCTTCACTCTCTGGTTCTCCCTCCCTGCTGCTTTGGGCATGCCTGGGTTCCCTCTCCTCACCTGGATCCCTGCGGTTCACTTCCATCAGTCCCAGTCCCCAGGGCTATTCATCTCCACTCTCCTGTTCTTCAGCCCTGCTGCTTTGGGTGTGCCTTGGCTCCCTCTCCTCACCTGGACCCCTATGGCTCATACTCATCTTAAGTATGCTAGTCATACTTAAAAATTATATATCTCCTTTTTTTTTTTTTTTT
>NW_006922147.1:1104567-1143201 GCF_000298275.1 Orycteropus afer afer | reverse complement strand
AGATCAACTAAATCTGTGGAAGGAGGTGATGGAAAAACTCAATATTTTCAGCCAAAACAAGGCCAGGAGCTGACTGTGCAACAGACCAACTGCTCATATGCAAATTAAAGATGAAGCTGAAAATAAGTAAAACAAGTTCACAAGAACAAAAATATGACCTTGATTATTTCCTTCTTGACTTTGTTGTTGTTGTTATATGCCGTCGAGTCGGACCTGACTCAAAGTGACCCCTCCTTGGGTTTCTGAGGCAGTATCACTACAGAACTAGATTGCCCCATCTTCCTTGGAAGGATACAATTTAAAAAATGGATTTGATGCATTGAACACCAATGACTGAAAACCAGAGGAACTGTGGGATGACATAAAGAACATCATCTATGAAGAAAGTAAAAGGTCATTTAAAAAATGGCAAGGAAAGAATAGATCAGAAGAGATGTCAGAAGAGACTCTGAAAGTTTCCCTTGAATAAAGAGTAGCTAAAGGAAATAGAAGAAAGACAAGATAAAGGAGCTGAGCAGAAGATTTCAAAGAGCATCTTAAGAAGACAAAGTCAATTATTATAATGAAATGTGCAAAGGTCTGCAGTTAGAATACCAAAAACAAAGAACACCCTTGGCATTTCTCAAGCTGAAAGAACTGTATAAAAATTTAAGCCTCATATTGCAATAGTGAAAGATTCTGTGGTCAATATATTGAATGATGCAGGATACATCAAAAGAAGATGGAAAGAATACACAGAATCACTTTACCAAAAAGAATTGGTCGATGTTCATCCATTTCAGGAGATGACATATGATCAAGAACCAATTGTATTGAAGGAAGGAGTCAATGCTGCAGTGAAGGAATTGGTGAAAAACAAGGATTCAGGAATTGACAGAATACCCATTGAGATATTTCAACAAATGGATGCCATGCTGGAGGCACTGACTTGGTTATGCCAGGAGATTTGGAAGACAGCTACCTGGCCAACTGACTGGAAGAGATCCATATTTGTATCCATTCCAAAGAAAGGTGATCCCACAGAATGTGGAAATTATTGAACAATATCATTAATATCACATGCAAGTAAAATTTTACTGATGATAATTCAAAAACAATTGCAGCAACATATTGACAGAGAATGTCCATTAATGCAAGCTGGATTCAGAAGAGGACATGGAACAAGGAATATCATTGCTGATGTCTGATGGATCTTGGATAAAATCAAAGAATACTAGAAAGATGTTTACTTATGTTTCATTGACTATGCATAACCATCTGACTGTGTGAATCATAACAAATTATGGATAACACTGAAAAGAATGGGAATGCCAAAACACTTAATTGTGCTCATGAGGAACCTGTACATAGACTAGGAAGCTGTCGTCAAACAGAACAAGGGAATACTGTTGTTGTTGTTTGGTGCCATCAATTCATCTTTGACTCATATTGACCCTATGTACAGCAGAAAGCACTACTGCCCAATCTTGTGCCACCCCCACTATTCTTGCTATACCAGAGTCCATTGTTGCAGGCACCATGCCAATCCATCTAATTGAGGCCTTTCCCTTTTTCATTGACCCTCCACTTAACCAAACATGATATCCTTCTACATGGAATGGTTCCTTCTGACAACTTGACTGAAATAGGTAAGAGGAAGTCTGGTCATTCATTTCCAAAGAGCATTCCAGCTCCACTTCATCCAAGACAGATTTGTTAGTTCTTTTAGCAGTTCATGGCTCTTTCAGCATTGTTCACCAACACCACAACTCAAAGCATCAACTCTTCTTCGGTCTTCCTTTTTAATTGTCTAGTTCTCACATGCATATTAGGCAATTGAAAATACCATAGCTTGTGTCAGATGCCCCTTAGTCCTCAAGGAGATATTTTTGCTCTTCAGTACTTGAAGGAGGTCCTTTGCAGCAGATTTGCCCAATGCTTTATGATATCTGTTATCTTGACTGATGCTTCTGTTGGTTTTGATTATAGAACCAAGTAATATGAAATCTTTTCTCCATTTACCGTGATGCTACTTATTGATCCTGTTGGGAGGATTTTTGTTTATATTGAGGTGCAATCCATACTGCAGACTGTAGTCTTTAATCTTCATTAGTAAGTGCTTCAAGTCATCCTCATTTTCAGCAAACAAAGTTGTATCATCAGCATATTGCAGGTCGTAAATCATTCTTTCTCCAATCCTGATACCACATTCTTCTTCATATAATCCAGCTTCTCAGATTATTTGCTCAACATACAGACTGAATAAGTATGATGAAATGATATAACTCTAACACACTTCCTTCTTGATTTTAAACCATGCAGTGTCCCCTCATTCCATTCAAATGACAGCCTCCTGGTCTATGTACAAGTTCATCATGAGTACAATTAAGTGTTCTAGAATCCCCATTCTTCTCAGTGTCATCCATAATTTGTTATGATCCACACAATTGAATGTTTTTGCAGAGTCAATCAAACACAAGTAAGCACGTTTCTGGTATTCTTTGCTTTCAGCCAAGATCCATCTGCATCAGCACTGATATCCCTTGTTCCACATCCTCTTTTGAATCCAGCTTGCATTTCTGGAAGTTCTCTGTCAATATATTGCTACAACTGTTTTTGAATATCTTCAGTAAGATTTTACTTGTGTGTGATATTAATGATATTATTTGATAATTTCCATATTCTGTGAGATCACCTTTCTTTGGAATGGGTACAAATATGGATCTCTTCCAGTGAATTTGCCAGAGAGCTGTCCTCCAAATCTCTTGGCATAACTGAGTGAGTGGCTTCACTACAGCATCAGTTTGTTGAAACATCTCAACGAGTATTCCATCAATTCCTGGAGCCAATACCCTAAGTGTCGTGTCAACTTCTTCTTTCAATACCATTGGTTCTTGATGATATGCCACCTCCTGAAATGAATGAACACTGACCAATTCTTTTTGGTACAATGACTGTGTGTATTTCTTCCATCTTCTTTTGATGTTTCCTGTATCATTCAATATATTGCCCATAGAATCTTTCAATATTGCAACATGAAGGGACACTGCATGGTTTAAAATCCAGAATGGAGTGCACCAGTGTTGTATTCTTTCACCACACTTATTCTATCTGTATGCTGAGAAAATAGTCTGAGAAGCTCGAATACATGAAGAAGAACATAGCATCAGGATTGGAGTAAGACTCATCGACAACCTTGCAATACACCATTGAGACAACTTGACTTTCTAAAAGTGAGGATGATTTGAAGTACTTATTAATGAAGATTCAAAACCACAGTCTGCCATATGGATTTCACCTCAACATAAAGAAAATGAAAATCCTCACAAATGGACCAATACGCATGATCATGATAAATGGAGAAGAGATTGAAGTTGTCAAAGATTTCATATTACTTGGTTCCACAATCAACACCAATGGAAGCAGCAGTCGTACTTGCCCTATGCTCCTTGGAAACGAGAATGGACATGCTTCATCTCACTTACTTTTGTCAAGTTGTCAGAAGGGACCATTCCATGTAGAAGGATATTATGCTTGGTAAAGTGGAGGGTCAGCAAAAAAAGAGGAAGGCCCTCAACAAGATGGATTGACATAGAGGCTGCAACAGTGGGCTCAGGTATCGCAAGGATTATGAGTCTCGCACAGGACCAGGCAGCATGTTGTTCTGTTGTACATGGGTTGGAGCTGACTCAATAGCACCTAACAACAACAATAAAATTATGGCTCATGATAATCCAGGTCAGTTACAGTAAGACTGTGTTCCATAGGGTTTTTTAATGGGTAATTTTATGGTAGTATATTTCCAGGTCATTCTTTTGAGGTACTTCTGTGTATACTATAGTGTTGTTATGAGTCAAAATTGACTTTAGAGAAATGTATTTTTTGTTTTCTGTGTGGACACAAATCTCCAACCAGAAGGTTAGTACCAGAGTGTGTTTATAGTTTGCACCAACCCAAGGTGCCTTTCATATGTAACAATTATAAATTCTGGCATTTATAAAATTAGAAGAAATGGTAATAATGACACTGGAGAATAAGCAAAGCCACAGAAATCAAGTGAGGGAAATCTTAGAAGAGAAAATTTGAACCAAGTGAGTTACATTTATACAGTTTCCATCCTGATGACACTCCCTATTTTTCATAGCTCAAGATTACTGGAATTCAAGAAGAAAATTACAGTATTGGGAAGCAAAGGGATAAAGATAGGGGCTGCCTGAGCTGGTAGAATATGTGTGAGAAAGTGCCAGAGAGGAGAGTACAAAGAAAAGATGATCCCAGTAGTGTGGATATAAATCTACTCAAAGTTCTGGCTGACTGCTAAATTAAGCATTTTATATCAGGATTTTCACCAGGGAATTCCTGTTAAGCAATAGATGAATGTTTGAAAGAACTGAGTAAAAATTTCAGGTATTGCCCATTACACAAGGCAGTGGCATTAATAGCCTTTTAAAACAAAAATAAAAGTTTTTAGATAAAGACAACACAGTTACTACTATGTATCTTCACAATGTAGTACACATTATTTATGAGAAAGATATGTAAACAATACACAAAATATGACCCATAGCTGAGAGAAATATTTTCAATTAAAATAGGTCTTGATATTTATTTAAATTGGATCAAAAGACAGAAAAGGAGGGGTCTCTATGGGTGAAATCAACTCAATGGCAGTGAGTTTGGTTTTGTTTAGAGTTCTTGAAATAGAAGAGAGAGGATATAAGCCAGGAAATGTACTTGAAAATATAGTGGCTGAGAGTTTCTAAGTTTGATGAAAAATACCAACACAGAGATACAAGAAGCTTATGAATACTAAACATAATAAAAAATAAAGAAGAAATTAGTCTTAGATGGCACCATAGCAAAAATGCAAACATCCAAATAAATAAATAATAATCAGGACATATTATGTATAGATGACAACAAATTGTATAACTTCTCCTCAGAAACAGTAGCATACAGAAGGTATTAAACTAAAACAAACAAACAAACAAACAAACAAACAAAAAACTGACTACCATGGAATAGGTCCCAACTCATACTGACCCCTGCTTGGCTTTCCAAGGCAATATCTTTATGGGAGGAGATTGTCCAATCTTCCTTCTGAGGCAGAAGGTATTAGACATTTAAAATGCTGGAAAAAAAGCCACTGAGAATTATACATTCTGTTAAAATATACTTCATAAATGAAGACAAAATAAAGATATTTTCAAATATATGAAACCCCAGAAAATGCGTTACCCATGAATATGAACAATAAGTTTGAAAGGAAATGACACAGACCTAAACTCAAGTTTACAGGAAGGGATGAAGTGTACCACAAGTGGTATGTTGTTGTTATGTGCCGTCAAGTCAGACGTGACTCATAGCGACCCCTCCTTGGGTTTACGAGGCAGTATCACTTCGGAAGTAGATTGCCCCATCTTCCTTCGGAGGAGTGACTGGTGGGTTTGAACTGCCAGCCTTCTGTTTAGCAGTAAGTGCCTTAGGCACTATGCTACCAGAGCTCCCCAAGTGGTATATATGTGGCTAATTATAAAGTTTTATTTTCTTTCCTTAACTTTATTAAAATATATATATATAACTTTTTAATCAAATATTAACTCAAACATCTAACAGATATTTGGGTTTACAACATATAAACAAACTGAAAAGAAACTCACTGTCCTCCAGTCGGATCTGACTCATAGAGACCCCTCCTTGGGTTTCTGAGGCAGTATGGAAGTAGATTACCCAATCTTCCTTCCAAGGAGTGACTGGTGGGTTTGAACCACCAGCCTCCTGGTTGGCAGTCAGATGCCTTAGGCACTATGCCACCAGAGGTCCCATTACAACATATATAGATGAAATATATAAAAGAAAACAATAGCACTAAGGATAATCTGAGGAAGGAACTTTTGAAAATTACATGTTAAATGTAGTAGAACAAGATTAATTCTAATTAAATTGCAATAAAAAAGGTATCATTTTATAATTCATAGAGAAAAGAAAACTAAAATAATAATTTATAGCTAAGAAGATGAAAGTTGCTGTTGTCAGGTGTCATCTGGTTGATTCCAAGTCACAGCAACCCTTTAGGACGAACAGAATAAAAGTATCTCATAGTTTTCCCTAGGATGTAATTTTCACCAAAGTACATCATCAGGTATTTTGGTCTTGTTGAGATGCTGGGTTTGAGCTACTGGCATTATGATTAGAAACAGTGGACTGACCTTTGTGCCACTAAGTTTCCTTAAAAAAAAAAAAAAAAAAAAAACCTGGGATAGATATTATAATACTGAAAACTGTTTTATTCACAGAAAAGAAGGCAAGAAAGGTTGAAACATTAAAAAATGTATATGGTACAATTAATTCTAAATATTTAATACAACTATCAATAATTATATTATTTATAAATGCACTAAACACAGTAAGTAAAATATTAAGATAAGCAAGCCTGGACTGTATGCTATCTATCTATAAGAGACACACTTTAAATATGAAAACTTAAGTTCATAATAAAAGGATGAAAAAGATATATCATACAAATGATATAAGAAAACTTGAATGGCTTTAGTAATAACAGACCAAATAGACCTCCAGAAAAAGGCATAAAAAGAAACATTTTACAATCATCAACATATCAATTTGAGAGGAAAATATATCATTATAAATTATCTTAATTACAGAGCTTCAAAATAAATCAAACAAAAACTAAAAAGTGTTAAGAGAAATAGATGAATTAATAAAAATGGAGATTTAATAAACTTCATTAAAAAATTGACAGAATGAGACAAAATAGACCACGACAGTCCAAACAAGATATGATGCACAGACATTTTTATATAATATTTAACTCAAAACTGCAGAACACATATTATTTTTTTTTCATGTTCTCATCAAAACAATCTATGTTTTGAGCCATAAAACATATTTCAATAAAGTTTAAAATATTATAATAAAGTTTAAAATATTATGGAGTTCTTCCTATGTCAATAGATTTATTTCAGAAATCAATGACTATAATGTACTTAAAAATTCATCAAATAACTGCAAATTGAGCACCATATTCCTGAATAACACACTTCCAATAATGAAATTCTAAAGAAAAACAGCAAATATATGGAACTGAATGAACATAAAAATTTAACAAAAGGAAATTTCTGTAATGCATGTAAAAGAGTACTTACAGAGAATTTCAGAAGAACTAGATGGTGCCTAACTACAACTGCTGACCATTAGGAAAGGAATAAGAGACCCCAGATAAGGTGAGGAAAAATGTAGAACAAAACACAAAATTATAAAAAGAAAAGAAAAAAGACCAGCCTTACTGGTCTGTTGTATACTTGTGAAACCCAAGACTATGGCATTTAGACACACTTCAAGCTAAGAATTGAACTTAACCCACATGACTCAACTGTCAGACAAATGGTAGACAGGCCTATAAGGTGAACAGCAATGTCAGGATGGTATCCACTCATTAGAATGACTAAGCATATGAGATCAAGAGGAGAGCATTTGTTCAGAGACAGAGTTACAAAGGTGGGAGAGGACAGGAAAGAAGGACTAAGGTAAGAGGTGGGCACAGGGAGGAATTAGGAAGAATGTTGTTATAGTGTGGGGATTGCAGTAAACATCACAAAACACAATGTATATGGATTGTTGGATGAAAAACTAATTTGCTCTAAACTTTTGCCTACATCACAATTACCAAAAAAAAAAGACAAAACAAAAAACCATAAAACCCCTACTGTTATAAAAGAAAACAAATGTTATGCAATCTACTTCTGTAGTGATATCTCCTCGGAAACACAAGAAGGGGTTGAGGGGTCGTTATGAGTCAGATCCGACTTGATACAGTGAGTGTGTACAGTATGTTAGGAAAAGCATTAGCAAATAAAATCCAAAAGAGAAGGAAATGATTCATAAAGAAAACAAAGGAAATTAAGAAATAAGAAAAATAATATATATAGGCTCTTTCATAAGAGTTTTAAAAAACTGAAAATGGAAGAAACTCTTAAACTTATTTCTCAGGACTAACTTTAATCTGATATTTAAGCCAGGAACAGTTCAAAATATCCTATAGAGCATTATCACTTTTAGTCATGTATAGAAATATCTAAAAATAAATACTATGAAAAAAATGTATCAGTTCATTACAATAAAACACCGTATGACTATCTTAGTCTTGAGTTTCCCAGAGGAATGAAACCAGTGAAATGTACATATAAATTGTGGAGAGTAGCAAGTGTCAAATCCCTGGGTGAGGTAGCAGGTTGGAGACCTCTGTTGGTTTTCAGGAATTCAGGGGCTGATGAATGCCATAACTGTAGGTTAGGTGCCAGGCTGGGAAGATGTGCTGGCTATGGAGTTGGATGGACTAGTGAATTCAGAGTTTGCCAGTCAGATGGCAGGCTGGACATTTCTGTAGGCTTACATTCCAAAAACCAGAGGTTAAGAGACAAGAAGAGTGTAGTTGAAAGAGAGAGAGAAACACAGAGAGAGTTTTGCCAGGAAATCAATTTACATCCAATTGATGGAATACCCACTGAGATGTTACAACAAATGGATGCAATGCTGGAGGCAATTATTTGTTTATGCCAAGAAATTTGAAAGAAAACTACATGGCCAAACTAATGGAAGAGACTGATATTTCTGCCTATTCCAAAGAAAGGTGATCCAACATAATGTGCAAATTATTAAACAATATCAGTAATATCACAAGCAAGTAAAATTTGGCTGAAGAAAATTCAAAAATGTTTGCAGCAGTATATTGAAAGGGAACTTCCAGAAATTGAAGGTGGATTCAGAACAGGATGTAGAACAAGATATATAAATTGCTTATGTCAGATAGATGTTGCCTATGTAAAGACATTCAAATGTATAGAGCATAATAAATTACAGATAACGTTGAAAAGAATGGGAATTCCACAACACTTAACTGTGCTCATGAGGAATCCTTACATAGACCAGAGCCTGTTAAACAAAACAAGAGGATGCTGCATGGTTTAAAATCAGGAAGGCTGTGAGTCAAGATTTTATCCTTTCATCACACTTACTCAATCTGTATGCTGAGCAAATAATACAAGAAGATGGACTGTATGAAGAAGAATACAGCATTGAGATTGGAGGAAGACTCATTAACAGCCTGATACATGTTGACACAATTTTCCTTTCTGAAGGTGAAGAGAACTTAAATAACATACCGATGAACATCGAAGACTACACTTTTCAGTATGGATTACACTTCAACATAAAGAACACAAAAATCTTCAAATATGTACCAATAAGAAACATCACTATAAATGGAGAAAAATTGAAGTTGTCAAATATTTCATTTTACTTAGATCTGCAATCAACATCCATTGAAGCAGCAATCAAATTATCAGATATTATATTGCACTGTGCAAATCTGCTGCAAAAGATTTAAAGTGTTGAGGAATGACGATGTCACCCTGGAGACTAAAATGTGCCTGACTCAAGCCATGGTATTTTCTATCATCTCAGATGCTTGTGAAAGCCGAACAATGAATAAGGAAGACCAAAGAAGAGGTCATGTCTTTGAATTGTGGTAATCAAAAAAAAAAAAACAACACCTCACTGCCATCAAGTTGTATCTGACTCATAGCGACCTCTCCCTCCTTGGTTTCTGAGGTGGTAACACGACAGAAGTAGATTGCCCAACCTTCCTTTCAAGAAGTGGCTGGTGGGTTTGAACTGCCAGCCTTCTGGTTAGCAGTCAAATGCCTTAGGCATGACACCATCAGATCTCCTTGTGAATTGTGGTGTTGACAAGGAAAAAAACACTATCTGCCAGAAGAAGGAACAAATCTGTCCTGGAAGAAGTGTAGCCAGAATGGTCAGATTTAGTCTCATCTACTTTGGTCATTGTGGTAATTAAGTTTGTGTGTCAACTTGGCTAGGCCTGGTTGAGTGGCTGGGCAGGCGGATGTAGTATTTCCCTTGATGAGACTGATAATCAACTCCGTGGTGGAATATACTCTGAGCAGCTGAGTAGCTGCCTTAGGGATGTGTTCTGCTTCCTGTATATAAGTAGAAGCCTTGGGGAAAAGTCTGTAGCTTATAGCATGCTGGAACCCTGCATGTAGCTGTGTCATTGTGCAGCAGCCTGCCATGCTCTGCAGGACTTGTGACTTTCAATGGACTTGAATTAATGGTCTGTTGTGTGGTTTGGGAATATCGGGACTATGCCTTTTTATTTGTCAACCTTGGGCTTGTCAGTCTCTGCAGCCAGCAGCTGTCTGAGTGAAGAAAAGCTTCTGGCTCCAGTGAGCTGGAAGCAGGAGGCAGAGCTGAAGCCCAAGGTTGACAGGCTTTCACCCAATTCATAGAGCCTGGCGCTTTGAACTCAGACTTAAAGCCTCCAAACTGTAAGAGAATAAACTCCTGTTAGTTCAAGCCATCCCATTTATGGTACATTTTCTGTTAGAGTGGCACTAGGTAACCAGAAAAGTCATGTTGTGAGAAAGGACCATTTCCTAGAGAAGGATATCCTGCTTGGTGAAGTAGAGTGTCGGCGAAATAGGGGAAGATTTTCAATAAGATAGATTGATACAGTAGCTGCAACAGTGGGCTCAACTATAGCAAGGATTGTAAGGATCGTGCAGGACTGCCATATTTCCTTCTGTTGCACATAAAGTTGCTATGAGTCAACAACATCAATGTGTTTAAGTTCCAAAGATCAGAGCATTATGCAAAAATCAGCATTATGCAAAAATGGAGGAAACCACATCAGGTGACAAAATGGAGGATGGTTACATCATTATATAACTGCCAAATTATATCATTACATAACTGCCAAACCACAGAAAATCATCACCCAGCCAAGTCCTTAAGCATCACAGACAGCCTTGCCCATGCCTTGAAACTCATCATTCATTATGGCCAGAAGCAGAACACTAATATACAAAATAGTTGGATAGTAGATTTTTTGCTACTGTCATAAAAGCAAAATGTCAGGTAATGAGATGCTTGATAAGTGAGTAGTAGTTGTATACAGCATGTTGAAAATATTATATATACACACACACACACACACACACACACATACACACACACACACACCAGGGAGCTCTGGCAGCATAGTGGCTAAGGTATTTGACTGCTAACCAGAAGGCTGGCAGTTCAAACCCACCAGCCACTCCTTGGAACATGGGGCAATCTACGTCCATAGTGATACTGCCTCGGAAACCCAAGGAGGGTTTGCTATGAGTTGGGTCCAATTCGATGGCACATAACAACAACATATATACACACACCAGCCACTCCTCAGAAGGAAGTTTGGGCAATCTACTTCCGTAGTGATATCACCTCAGAAACCCAAGGAGGGGTCTCTGAGTCAGATTTGACTCCACAGCAGCAGTGTGTTGTGTTGTGTTATACATATACGTAGGTATATGTATATACATATACCTATGTATTTATATATATATATTTGGCGGATTAACTTGTTAGGTATGGTAGAAAGAGCTCTAGATGGGTTAGAGAAACCTTGCCTATAACTCTGGTTTTACATTATTTAATTACATATCTTAGACTGCATCAGTCAGTCTCCCTGGCTCCCCTTCTGCTTATCTTTAAACGCAAGGAGCTGAACCAGCTGGTTCTGAAATCTTTCAGTCTTTGAAAAGTCTTTGTCACTAGAATGGCTTTAAAAAATAAAAAAGTTACAACACTAAATGTTGGCGAGGTTATAGAGCAACTGGAACTCTCACACATTTCTGGTGGGAGTGTAAAATAATACAAGAATTTTAGAAAGAGTTTGTCACTTTTTCATATTTTTAAACATATAACTCTTCTATGAATGAATAATTCTATTTCTAATTATATACTTAATGGAAAATGAGACAAAAGGATTTGCACAAGAATGTTTAGAATATCTTTGTTCACATTATCCAAGAATAACCCAAGGTGTATATAAACAGGAGGATGAATAAACAAATTATATATTCATTAAATAAAATACTTCTTGACTAAAATAACACCACCACCTGTCTGTAATTTTCTCATATTGTGGTTGCTTTTATGTTGTTGCTTTGATGTGATGATAAATATGCAATTAGTATTTCAAATATAAGCAGAGTCATCTATATTGGAAAGGATTCAGTGGTGCTTCTAGAATAATACAGACAAGGAAGGGAGATATGAGGATTTATTTCTAACGTTTAGCCAATGAACATCCAAAAATAACAACAGAATATTGTTTCCTTGGATGCACCCTCAAGAAGAACTTTCACTGGACGGGAACAACATGTTCGTGAATTGGAGGGCCACTGAAGGCTGGCGAGTCCCTTAATGAGATGACTTGACACACTGGTTTCAATAATGAACTGAGATATGCTAGTGATCATGGTGATGATGAAGAACTGTACAGTCTTTTGTTCTGATGTATATAAGGTCCCCATGAGTCAGAGCTAATTAGAATGCAACTAACAACAGAAACAAGCATAAAAAGAAATACCTAAAACTATCAAAACACAGAAAATCTACAAGAATCTCAAAGACATTGCTATTGCTTTTAGGTGTTGTCAAATCAGTTCTGATTCACAGTGACACAATGTACAACAGCATGAAACACTACCTGGTTGTGTATCATCCTCACAATTCTTGATATACTTGAGCCCATCATTATAGCTACTGTGTCAATCCACCCTGTTGAGGGTCTTTCCCTTGTTTTTTTGCTGATCCTCAACTTTACCAAGCATGATATTCTTCTTCAGGAAATGGTCTCTTCTGACATGACCAAAGTAGATAAGAAGAAATCTGGCCATTCTATCTTCCAAGGAGCATTTTCCCTGCAATTCTTCCAGGACAGATTTGTTAGTTGTTCTGGCATTCTTTGCCAGCACCACAACTCTAAAGCATCATGTCTTCTTTGGTCTTCCTTATTCATTTTCCAGCTATCACATGCATATGAAGCTATTGAAAATACCATGACTTGGGTTAGGCGCACCTTAGTCTTCACAGAGACATCTATGACATCTTATCTCCTAATTACTATTTCCATGGATATTTATTGTGGATCCAATATGAAACCTTTGACAACTTCAAACTTTCTCCAATTATTGCGATGATGCTTATTGGTCCAGTTGTGAGTATTTTCAGTTGTTGAGTTATAATCCACATTGCAGACTGCAGCCTTTAATCTCAATCAGTAAGTGCTTCAGGTCATCTTCATTTTCAGCAAGCAAGGTTGTGTCATCTACATTTTTCAGGTTGGTAATGACTCTTCCTCCAATTCTGATGCCACATTCCTCTTCATGTAGTCCAGCTTCTTAGACTATTTGTTCAACATACATATAGAGTAAATATGGTGAAAGGATACAACACTGATGCACACCCTTCCTGATTTTAAACCATGTAGTATCTCCTTGTTCTGTTCACATGACAGCCTCTTGCTCCATGTACAGTTTCCTCATGACCACAATTAAGTGTACTGGGATCCCCATTCTTCTCAATGTTACCCATCATTTGTTATAATGCACAGAGTCTAATGTTTTTCCATAATCAATAAAACCCAAGTCCGCATTTTTTTCTGGTACTCTTTGCTTTCAGCCAAGATCCATCTGACATCAGGAATGATAGAAATTCACTATCAATATACTCGTGCAACCGTTTTTGAATTGCCTTCAGCAAAATTTTAATTGCATGTGATATTAATGATTTTTTTATATATAATTTCCACATGCTGTGGGATAACTATTCTTTGGAATAGGTACAAATACGGATCACTTCCAGTCAGTTGGCTAAGTATCTGCCTTGCAAAATTCTTGGCATAGATGAGTAAATGACTCCAGCATAGCATCTATTTGTTGAAACATCTCAATGAGTATTCCGTCAATTCTTGGAGCCTTGTTTTGCACCATATCCTTCAGTGAACTCTTAACTTCTTTCAATACCATTGTTTCTTGATAATATGCCACCTCCTGAAATAAATGAACATCAACCAACTCTTTTTTTTGTACAGTGACTTTGTATTTCTTCAATCTTCTTAGGATGCTTCCTGCAATGCAATATTTTGCTCATAGAGTCTTTCAGTATTGCAACTCGAGGCTTAAATTTTCTTTCTTTAGTTCTTCCTGTTTGAGAAATACTGAGCATGTCCTTCTTTTTGATTTGCTAACTCCAGGTCTTTGCACATTTCATTATAATAATTGACTTTGACTTCTTAAGCTGCTCTTTGAAATCTTCTATTTAGCTCTTTTAGTTTGTCATTTCTTCCATTTGCTTTAGCTACTATCCATTCATGAGCAAGTTTTGAAGTTTCTTCTGGCATCCATTTTGGTCTTTTCTTCCTTTCCTGTCTTTAATTACTTTTTTCCTTCTTCGTGTATGATGTCCTTGATGTTATCTCAAAATTTGCCTGTTTTTCAGTCATTGGTGTTTAATGCATCAAGTCTGTTTTTAAGATGGTCTTTAAATTCAGGTGGGATATAATCAAGTCATATTTTGGCTCTCCTGGACTTGTTTTAATCGTCTTCAGATTCAACTTGAATCTGCATATGAGCAATTGATGATCTCTTCTGCAGTCAGCTCTTGGCTTTGTTTTGGTTGAAGAAATTGAACTTCTTCATCATCTGTTTTCACAGATGTAGTCAATATGATTCCTATTCATTCCTTCTTGCAAGGTCCATGTTTATAGCCACTGTTTATGTTTAAAAAAAAAAAAAGGTATGTACAACAAATAAGTCATCGGTCTTGCAAAATTCTATCATGTGATCTCCAGCATCATTCATATCACCAAGGCCATATCTTTCCAACTAGCAGTGATTCTTCTTTGTTTCCAACTTTCACATTCCAATCACCAGTGATAATCAATACATTGAATGTTTAGTCTATTTAATACTGCATAATTTCCTTGTCTTTGGCTTCAGTGGTTGCTGTGTAAATTTGAATAATAGTAGTACTAAATGTTATTCCTTGAAATAAAATGGATATTTTCCTATCCCTGACAGCACTGTCCTTCAGAATAGATCTTGAAACATTCTTTGTGACAATGCCATGTCATTCCTCTTCAATTTGTCATTCCTGGCTTAGTAGGTCATATGACCATCTGAAGCAAAATGGCCAATACCAGTCCATTTCAGCTCACTAATGTCTTAGGTATTGATCTTTATGAGTTCCACTTCATTTTTGACAACTGCCAATTTTCCTATATTCATACCTCTTTAGTTCTATATTCCAATTATTAATGGATGTTTGCAGCTGTTTCTTCTCATTTTGAGTTTTACCCCTTCAGCAAATGGGGGTCCCAAATGCTTTACTCCATCCATGTCATTAAGGTAAACTCTATTTTGAGGACGTATGTCTTCTCCAGTCATATTTTGAGTGTCTTCTAACCTCATCTTCCTGTAGTTTATCAGATAATGTTTCATGGCCACTCATCAAGTTTTCCAGTAATGTATTAGACAGTGTTTCACTCCAGTTCATAATGTTTTCACTGGCCATTTCTTTGAGAAATGGATGTCCCTTTCCTTCTTCTGAGTTTTTCTCAGTCTAGAAGCTCCACTGAAACCTGTCCACCATGGGTGACTCTGCTAATATCAGAAATACCAGTGACATAGCCTCCAGCCTCACAGAAAGAGATAACCACTGCAGCATGACAAAGTGACAAATGACATCATGCAAATCAAAAGAAGCTGAAAATCAAATATTAAATGCTGTATGATTCAATTTGTTTGTCATACATGGGAAATATATTGTTGTTGTTGTTAGGTGCCATTGAGATATCGCCAACTCATAGCAACACTATGCACAGCAGAATGAACCACTGCCTGGAACTGTGTGAGCCTCATGATCCTTGCTATACCTGAGCCCATCATTGCAGCCACTATGTCTATTCATCTTGTTGAGGTATTACCCCTTCTTTGTTGAACTTCCATTTTACCAACCATGATATCCTTTCCAGGTAATGCTTCCTTCTGATGACATGACCAAAGTAGGTGAGACAAAGTCTGGCCATTCTCACTTCCAAGAAGCCTTCTGGATGCACTTCCTCCAGGACATATTTGTTAGTCTTTTTAGCAGACCAGAGTTCTGTTAGCATTCTTCTCCAATACAATAACTCAAAAGCATGAACTCTTTTTCAGTCTTTCTTATTTAATTGTCCAGTTCTCACATGCATAGGAAGTGATTGAAAACACCATGGCTTGGGTGAGGTGCACCTTTGTCTTCAAGGATACTTGCTCTTCAGCAATTGAAAGAGGACTTGGGGAGCAATTTTCTCAATACAATATGTCATCTGATGTATTGACTGCTGTTTCCATTGATGTTGATTACAGAACCAACTAATATGAAAACCTTCACAACTTCAATCTTGTCTCCATCGACCATGAAGCTGTTTATTTGACCAGTTCTGAGGATTTTTGCTTTCTTTATATGGAGGTGTAATCCATACTGCAGACTGTAGTCTTTAATCTTCATCAGTAAGTTCTTCAAGTCATCCTCACTTTCAGGAAGCAGAGTTGTATCAGCTTCATATCACAGATTGTTAATGAGTCTTCCTCCAAACCTGATGTCACGTTCTTCATATAATCCAGCTTCTTGAATTATTTGCTCAGCATACAAGTTGAATAAGTATGGTGAATGGAACAATCTTGATGCACTCCCTTCTTGATTTTGAAAGATGCAGTATCCCCTTGCTCTGCTTGAACAACAGCCTCCTGATTATGTACAGGTTCCTCATGAGTACAATCAAATTTTCTGGAATTTCTATTCTTCTCAATGTTATCCACAATTTGTTATGATCCACAAAATCAAATCCATTTGCATAGTTAATAAAACACAAGTAAACATCTTTCTGTATTCTTTGCTTTCAGCTAAGATCCATCTGATATCAGCAATATCCTTTGTTCCACATCCTCTTCTGAATCCATCTTGTATTTCTGGAAGCTCTCTGTCAATATACTGTTGCAACCATTTTTGAATTATCTTCAGTAAGATTTTACTTGCATGTGAAATTAATGATAATGTTCAATAATTTCTACATTCTGTGGGGTCACCTTTCTTTGGAATGGGCACAAATATGGATCTCTTCCAGTCAGTTGCCCAGGTATCTGTCCTCTAAATCTCGGCATAGTTGAGTGAATGTTTCCAATAGGGCATCTGTTTGCTGAAACATCTCAATGGGTATTCCATCAAACACTGGAGCCTTGTGTTTCACCAATTCCTTCAGTGCAGCTTCAGTATCACTAGTTTTTTATCATATGTCACCTCCTGAAATGCATGAACATTGAATAATTATTTTTGGTACAATGACCCTGGATATTTCTTCCATCTTCTTTTGATGCTTCCCGCATCATTCAATATTTTGTCCATAGAACATTTCAATATTGAAACTCAAGGCTTAAATTATCTATCTATCTATCTATCTATCTATCTATCTATCTATCTATTTATCTATTTTTCCCAGTTCTTCAGCTTGAGAAATGCTAAGTGTGTTCTTCCCATTTGAGTTTCTAACTCCAGGTCTTTGCACATTTCATTATAGTAATTGGCTTGGCCTGCTCGAGCTGCTCTTTGAAATCTTCTGTTCAGCTCTTTTATCTTGTCATTTCTTCCATTTGCTTTGGCCACTCTCCACTCAAGGACAAGTTTCAGAGTCTCTTCTGACATCTATTTTGATCTCTTCTCCCCCTTCTTGTCATTTTAATGACCTCTTCCTTTCTTAATGGATTATGTTCTTGATGTCATCCCACAATTCCTCTGGTTTTCGGTCATTGGTGTTCAATGCATCAAATCTATTCTTTAAATGGTCTCTAAATCCAGGAGAGGTATTATCAAGGTCATATTTTGGCTTCCTTTGACTTCTTTTAATTGCCTTCAACTTCAATTTGAACATGCATATGGACAGTTGATGGTCTGTTCTACAGTCAGCTCCTGGCCATGTTTTGGCCAAAGATATTGAACTTCTCCATCACTTCTTGCAACAGATGTAGTCAATCTGATTCCTGCATATTCCATCTGGTGAAGTACATATATATATTGTCACTTATATTGTTGAAAAAGGGTACTTGCAGTGAATAAGTCATTGGCCTTGCAAAATTCTATCATTCAATCTCCAGCGTTATTTCTGTTACCAAGGCCATGTTTTCCAACTACTGATAACACTTTCTTGTTTCCAAAATTTGCATTCCTGTCATCAGTGATAATCAATACATCTTGATTGCATTTTTGATCAATTTCAGACTGCAGAAGTTGTAGAAATCGTCAATATCTTCATCTTTGGCTTTGGTGGTTGGTGTGTAAATTTGAATAATAGTAGTATTAACTGGTTTTCCTTGTAGGCATATGGATATTATCCTATCACTGTCAGCATTGTTCTTCTGTACATATCTTGAAACTGTCCTTATGATGATGAATGCCACACCATTGCTCTTCAATTTTTCATTCCCAGCATAGTAGATCATGTGATAATCTGATTCAAAATGGCCCAAACAAGTCCATTTCAGTTCACCAATGCCTAGGATATTGATCTTTATGCATTCCATTTCATGTTTGACAAATTCCAATTTCCTAGATTCATATTTTTATATTCCAGGTTCCAATTATTAATGGATGTTTGCAACTGTTTATACTCATTCTGAGTCATGGTGCATCCACCAATGGATGTCCTGAAAGCTTTAATCTATCCATATTGTCAATCTTATCTGCACTCTGAGTATTCAACTCTTCCCCAGTCAAATTTTGAGTGTGTTCTGACCCAATAGGCTTATCATCCAGCACTACGTTGGACAATGTTTCAGGTTGTTCATAAAATTTTCCAGTAATAAAACAGACAGTGCTTCACTACTATTTATAAGGTTTTCACTGGCCAATTCTTTGAGAAGTGGATGGCCTCTTCCTTTTCTGAGTCTGTCTTAGCCTGGAAGCTTCACTGAAACCTATCTACCATGGATAACCCTTCTGGCATTTTGCAACACTGTAGCAAAGTCTCCAGCCTCACAGCAATAAGTAAGCCACCACAGGATGACAAACTGACAGACGAGTTCATCTCCCTTAGTTCCTAACTTCTCTGTACCTGCCTACCTCGGGCAATGGCTTTAAAATAGAGCTGCCCACAAGTGAAAAGCAGCCCCCAAGCCCCAGTCCACATAACTCATGCCCAGGTCTTAAAATTCATCCACTCCCAAGCAAAAAACAGAAAATAGCCCCCAAGCCCTGGGCCTACCTACCTCAGCCCTGGGCCTTAAACTACAGCCACCCACAAGCTAAAAGCAGCCTCCAAGCTATGATATTACTTGCTATTACATTATGTGGGGAGATATATATATAACGATTTTTCCCTGAAACAAAGTAGGATGGAAGGAAGAGGAGAATTAGGTATGTTCTGAGGTGCTTTTTCATATTTTGGTAGGGAAGCTACTTATACTGGAGTATGTATTTGTCAAAATTCATCAAATTTACTACTAAGATTTATGCAGTTCTCTGTATGTAAATTGTGTCTAATTATATCTTAAACATATACCAAACAAAAAATATTATATTTTCCTTATCTTTCAATAGTATAATTTATTAAATCTGGAAACTATTATTTTGTGCTTTATAGGTTTTAAAATATATTACCAATAACTGGAGCTTCTTCTCTTACTGTTGGAAAAAAAATGTTACAAATAAGGGAAAGGTGAAGACTAGAATAGATCTTGTAGTGTTGGATTAGAATTATTGTTATCAGTGTAATCTCTTTCATGACCTTATTTAATAACAGAAAATATTATTGTATTCTTTTTAAAGATAATCAGAGAGAGAGAGAGTATTAGAAAAAGAGAGAAATAAACCAAATAGGAATAATAATGAAAACAAATTATCAAGAAGTTCCATTTATTGTTTATGTAAATTTAAAATTATATAACAATAAAAACCATAAACAAAGAAATAAATTAAGTTAATCATATATATTTGTACATATATAGTATATACATGCATATACATATATATAGTACATCTATATGTATTGTTGTTGCTGTTGTTATGTGCCGTCGAGTTGGACTGACTCATAGCGATACCTCCTTGGGTTTCCGAGGCAGTATCACTACAGAGGTAGATTGCCCCTTCTTCCTTCCGAGGAGTGGGTGGTGGGTTTGAACCTTCAGCCTTCTGGTTAGCAGTCAAATGCCTTAGGCACTACGCTACCAGAGCTCCTTCTATATGTATTACACAGTTCAAATGCTTACCCTTCTGACCTAAAAGTAAGATTTCTATAGCATATATGTAATGGCTTTATTCTGGCTTCATGATCCTTATTTTTTCACTGCATACTTGGTTGTTGTTGTTGTTATGTGCCATCGAGTCAGACCCAACTCATAGCAACCCCTCCTTGGGTTTCCAAGGCAGTATCACTACAGAAGTAGATTGCCCCATCTTTCTTCTGAGGAGTGGCTGGTGGGTTTGAAACTCCAGCCTTTTAGTTAGCAGTCAAGTGCCTTAGCCACAATGCTACCAGAGGTCTCATTGCTGCATACTAATATGTTAAAAATATTGACTTACTTTATTAAGTCATCAATTACTTCAGTTATAACTATGTACCATGTGTAATATGCAGGGCCCTCCAGGACCTATTCATCAGTCAGTTTGTTTTACTGTGATGACTTACATGTTGCTGTGATGCTGGAAGCTATACCACTGGTATTTGTAATACCAGTGGGGTCACTCATGGTGAACAGGTTTTTTCAGAGCTTCCAGAATAAGAAAGATTAGGAAGGAGGACCTGGAGATATATATCTGGAAAAAACTAGCCAGTCTTATGAATATCAGCAGAACATTGATATTGTTCCCAAAAGTGAACCCCTCAAGTTGAAAGGCACTCAAAATATGACTGGAGAAAAGCTGCATCCACAAAGTAAAAATACTCTTAATGATATAGGTGAAGATTTTGGAACCCTCATTGCTAATGTGACATAACTCCAAATGGGAAGTAATAGCTGCAAATCCCCATATATATTTGGAATGTGAAATGTACAAAGTAGGAATCTAGGAAAATTACAAGTTGTTAAAAATGATATGTAACACACAATGATCAATATTCTAGGCATTAGTGAGTTGAAACAGACTAATATTACCCACAGTGAACTGGAAAATCATATGATCTACTATGCTGGGCATGACAAAGTAAAGAAGAATAACATTGCATTCATTCTCAAAAAGAACATCTAAAGGTCTAACCTGAAATAAAATGCTTCCAGTGATAGGGTAATATCCATACACACAGAAAAGATCAGTTAATAAGAATATTATTCAAATTTATGTACCAATCACTGAGGCCAAAGATGAAAAAATTGAAGATTTTTAGCAACTTTTGCAATCTGATATTGATCAAATATGCAGTCAAGATGCATTGATACCTACTAGTGAATAGAAGGTGAAAGTTGGAACTAAAGAAGATGAAAAATGTGGGCTTGGTGGTAGAAATGACAGAGGAGATAGAATGAGAGAGTTTTCCAAGACCAATGACTTACTCATTGCAAATACCTTTACCACCGACATAAATTGCTACTATACACATGGACCTCACTGGATGAAATACACAGGAATCAAGTTGACTTCCCTTGTGGAAAGAGGATAAAGAAGCTCAATGTTACCAGTCAGAACAATGCCAGGGTCTGAATGTGGAATAGACTATTGGTCGTATGAAGGTTCAAGCTGAAGCCAAAGAAAATAAAAACAAGTCCACACATCAAACTATGACTGTGAGTATATCTCATCTGAATATAGAGACCACCTCAAGAGTAGAGTTGATGCAATTAACACTAGTGACTGAAGACTAGATGACTTTTGGGATGACATCAAAGACATCATACATAAAGAAATCAGAGGGTCACAAAAAAGACCAAAAAGAGAGAAAAGATCAAAATGGATATCACAACAGACTCTGAAACTTGCTCTTAAATATAGATAAACTGAGTGTGAGAAATGATGAAATAAAATTGCTTAGCAGAAGATATCAAAGGGTGGTTCTAGAAGACAAAGTAAAGCCTTAAAATGCAATGTACAAACACTTGGAGATAGAAAACCAACAGTGAAGAACGTGTTTAGCATTCCTCAAGCTAAAGGAACTGAAGGAAAAATTCAAGCCTTAAATTTCAACATAGAAGTATTAAATGGGCAAAATATTGAACAATAATGGACACAATACTGGAACGGACTGCATCAAGGTTATATCCTTTCACCATAGTTATTCATCTTGTTTGCTGAGCAAATAATCTGAGAAGCTGAATTTTGTGAAAAAGAACATGACATCAGGATTAGAAGAAGACTCATTAACAACCTGCAATATGCAGATGACACAACTGTTTGCTAAAAGTGAGGATGATTTGAAGCACTTACTGAAGAAGATTAAAGACTACAGTTTGCAGTATGGATTACACTTCATTCTAAAGAAAACAAAAATCCTCACAACTTGTATAATCAACAGCTTCATGATAAATAGAGAAAAGATTGAAGTTGTCAAGGACATTGTATTACTTGGTTTTACAATCAACACCAATGGAAGCAGCAGTCAAGACATCAGAGGACATATTGCATTGGGAAAATCTGCTGCAAAAATCCTTTTTCAAGTGATGAAGAGCAAATATGTCTCCTTGAGGACTAAGGTGCACCTAACCGAAGCCATGATATATTCAGTCACCTCTTATGCATGTGAGAGCTGGACAATGAACAAGGAAGACTGAACAAGAGTTGATGCTTTTGAGTTGTGGTATTGGAGAAGAATGCTAAGAGTACCATTGTCTGCTAAAAGGACTAACAAATTAGTCCTGAAAGAAGTGGAGGTGGAATGCTCCTTGGAAGTGAGAATGGCCAGACTTCATCTCATATACTTTTGTCATATTGTCAGAAGGGACCATTTGGTGGAGAAGGACATCATGCCTGGTAAAGTGGAGGGTCAATGAAAAAGGGGAAGGCCCTCAACGAGATGGATTGACACAGTGGCTGCAACGATGGGCTCAGGTATAGCAAGGATCATGAATCTGACACAGGACTGGGAAGTGTTTCATTCTGCTCTGCAAAGTGTCACTGAGTCGAGCAGACTAGATGGCACCTAACAACAGTAACAACAACAACAAAAAAAAAAAAACCTGTCAGCACCAAAAGAAGATAGAAGAAATACAGATCAAGGTATAAAATAATAATAATATATATTTTTTAAATTGTCAATATTCAATTATTTGAGGAGGTAACATATGATCAAGAACTGATGGTAATGGAGGAAGAAATTCAAGCTGTACTAAAGGCATTGACAAAAAACAAGGCTGCGGGAACTGATAGAATATAAATTGAAATGTCTCAACAAGTGGATGCAACACTAGAAGTTCTCACTAGTCTATCACAAAAAATTTAGAAAATAGATATTTGGTCAAGGAACTGGAAAACTGGAAGAGATCCATATACGTGTTCATCCCAAAGAAGGATGAGCAAATGGAATGTAGAAATTATTGAAAACTTTCTTTAATATTATACACAAACAAAATTTTACTGAAGATGATTTAAAAATGGTTGCAACAGTAAAACAACAAGGAACTGCCAGGAATTCAAACCAAATTATGAAGAGAGCATGGAACATATCAGTGCTGATGACTGATGGATGTTGACTGAAAGAAGAGAATAACATAAAGATGTTTGTGGTCATTTTTGTTAGGTGCCATCAAGTAGGTACTGACTCATAGTGACACTATACACAACAGAACAAAACACTGCCTCATCCTGTGCCACTCTCAAAATACTTGCTATAATTGAGCCCATCATTGTAGTGACTGTGTCAATCCATCTGGTTGAGGACCTTCCCCTTCTCCATTGACCCTCCACTTTACCAAGCATGATATACTTCTCCAGGGAATGGTCCCTTCTGACAACATGACCGAAGTAGGTCAGACAAAGTCTGGCCATTCTAACTTCCAAGGAGCACTCTGACTGCACTTCATCCAGGACAGATTTGTTAGCTCTTTTGGCAGTCCACAGTGCTTTCAGTATTCTTCAACACAACTCATAGGCATCAACTCTTGTTTGATCTTCCTTGTTCATCATCCAGCTCTCACATTACTAAGAGGTGACTGAAAATACCTTGGCTTGGGTTAGGCACACCTTAGTCCTCAATGAGACATAGTTGCTCTTCATCACTTGAAAGAGGTGTTTTGCAGCAGATTTTCCCAGTGCAATATGTCATCTGATGTCTTGACTGCTGCTGCCAATGATGTTGATTGTGGAACCAAGTATTATGAAATCTTTAACAAGTTCAATCTTTTCTCCATTTATCATGATACTGCTCCTTGTTCCAGTTGTGAGGACTTTCATTTTCTTTATGTTAAGATGTAATCCATTCTGCAGACTGAAATCTTTAATCTTTATCAGGAACTGCTTTGAGTTCTTTTCACTTCTGGCAAGCAAAGTTGTGTCATTTACATATCTCAGGTTGTTAATGAGTCTTTCTTCAATCCTGAAGCTACACTCTTCTTCGTATAGTACAGCTTCTTGGATCGTTTGCTCAGCATATAGGTTGAATAAGTATGGTGAAAAGGTACAACCCTGATGCACTCCTTTCCTGACTTTAAACTATGCAATATCCCTTGTTCTGTTTGAACAGCAGCCTCCTTGTCTATGTACAGGTTCTTCATAGGTACAATCAAGTGTTCTGGAATTCCCATTTTCTCAATGTTTTCCATAATTTGTTATGATCCACACTATCAAATGTTACTGAAATCAATAAAACACATGAACACATCTCTCTGGTATTCTTTGCTTTCAGCCAAGACCCATCTGCATGCATCAATGATTTCCCTTGTTCCACATCCTCTTCAGAATCCAGCTTGCACCTCTGGAAGTTCTCTGTCAATACACTGCTGCAACTGTTTTCAAATTTTCTTCAGTAAGATTTTACTTGCATGTGATATTAATGATATTGTTTGATAATTTGTATATTCTGTGGGATCACCTTTCTTTGGAATGTGTACAAATATGGATCTCTTCTAGTCAGTTGGCCAGATAGCTGTCTTCCAAATCTCTTGGCATAGACAACTGAGTGCCTCTGGCACAACATCCATTTGTTGAAACATCTCAGTAGGTATTCTGTCATTTCCTGGAGCCTTATTCTTCACCAATTCCTTCAGTGCAGCTTTGACTTCTTCCTTCAGTACTATTGGTTCTTATTCAAATGCCACCTCCTGAAATGGAAGATCATTGACCAATTCTTTTTGGTACAGTGACTCTGTGTATTCTTTCCATCTTCTTTTGATATTTCCTGTATTATTCAATATTTTGCCCATATAATTTTTCAATATTGCATTTTTTTTTCTTCAGTTATTTCAGCTTGAGAAATACTGAACCTATTCTTCCCTTTTGGTTTTCTAACTCCAAGTCTTTGCACATTTCATTAGAGTAATTGTCTTCTTGAGATTCTCTTTGAAATCTTCTGTTCAGCAATTTTATCTTGCTATTTCTTCCATTTGCTTTAGGTACTCTCCATTCAAGAACAATTGTCAGAGTCTCTTCTGGCATCCATGTTGGTATTTCTTCCTTTCTTGTCTTTTTAATGATGTTTTCTTTTCTTCATGGATGATGTTCTTGATATCATGTCACAATTCCTCTGGTTTTTGGTCATTGGTGTTCAATGCATCAAATCTATTCTTTAGATGGTCTCTACATTCAGGAAGGATATAACCAAGGTCATATCTTGGCTCTCTTGGACTTTTTTTAATTGTCTTCAGCTTGAACTTGCATATGAGCTGTTGGTGGTCTGTTCCACAGTCAGCTCCTGGCCTTCATTGGCTGAAGATATTGACTTACTCCATCATTTTTTTTCCACAGATGCAGTTGATCTGATTCCCGTGTACTCCATCTGGAGAAGTCCATGTGAATAGTCATCATTTATGTTGTTGAAAAAAAGGTTTTTGCAATTAGTATGTTGTTGGTCTTGTATAATTCTTCATGTTATCTCCAGTGTTATTTCTATCACCAAGGCCATGTTTTCTGACTGTTGGTGATTCTTTGTTTCCAAGTTATGCATTTCAATCACCAGTGATAATCAGCACATTTTGATTGCATCTTTGGTCAACTTCAGGCTGTAAAAGTTGGTAAAAGTCTTAAATTTCCTCATCTTTGGCTTTGGTGGTTGCTGGGTAAATTTACATAATAGTAGTATTAACTGGTCTTCCTTGTAGGCTTATGGATATTATTCTATCACTAACACTATTATATTTCAGGATAGATCTTGAAATATTTTTTTTTGACAATGAATGCCAGGCCATTTGTCATCAATTTGTCACTACTGGCATAGTAGATAATATGGTTGTCTGATTCATAATGGCTCCAACCAGTCCACTTCAGCTCGTTAATGGCTAGGTTATTGAGGTTATTGATCTTTATGCATTCCATTTCATTTTTGACAACTTCCAATTTTCCTAGATTCATATTTCATGCATTACATGTTCTGAGCAGCAATGGATATTTACAGCTGTGTCTTCCCATTTTTAGTTGTGCCACATAATTCAATAGAGGCCTTGAAAGCTTTATTCCATCCATACCATTAATGTCGGCTCTACTCTGAGGAGGCATCTCTTCCTCAGTCATATTCTGAGTACATTCTGACCTGAGGGGCTCATCTTCATATCATACAGTGTTTCATGTTTATTCAAGTTTTTCAGTAATATATAAGATTGTGTTTCACTGCCTTCATAAGATTTTCACTGGCCAATTCTTTGAGAAGTGGATGGCCCCATTCTTCTTCCAAGTCTGCCTTAGTCTGGAAGGTCTACTGAAACCTGTCTACTATGGGTGATCCTGCTGGTATTTGAAATACTGGTGGCATAGTCTCCAGCCTCACAGCAACAGACAAGCTACCACAGTATGAAAAATGGACAAACAAGTGTTAAAGATGTTTATCTGTGCTTTATTGACATTTAATGATGTATATCGTAATAAATTATGGATACCATTGCAAAGATTAGGAATTGAAGACACATATGTAGACCAAGAGGCAGTTGTTTGCTTAGAAGAAGAGGATACTTAGTGGATTGTATCTTGTCACCACACATATTCAATCCATGAGGTGAGCAAATAACTTGAGAACCTAGGCTGATGAAGAAGAACAAAGTTTCCTGATTGTAGGAAAACTCATTGACAACTTGCAATAAGTAGATGACACAACTTTGTTAGTTGAAAGTGAAGAGGATTTGAAAATTTACTGATGAATATCCAAGACTATAACCTTCAGTAGGAATTACTCCTCAACATAAGGAAAACAAAAATCCTCCCAAATGAACCACTAAACAACAACATGATAAATAGAGAAAAAAAACGAAACTGGCAAGGATTTCATTGTACTTGGATCCATAATCAACATCCATAGAAACAGCAGTCATGAAATCAAATGTATTCTATTGGGTAAATATGATCCAAGAGGCCTCTTTGAACTCTACAAAAGCAAAAGTTGTCACTTTAAAGACTAATCTGTGTCTGATCCAAGTCTTGGTCTTCTCAATCACTGCACTTGCATGTGAAAGTTGGACAATGAATAAGGAACATAAAAGAAGAATTTATGCCTTTGAATTATGGGGTTGAAGAAGAGTATTGAATGCATCATGAATCACCAGAAGAAAAACAAACTTGTCTTGGGAGAAGTATAGCCAGCAGAATGTTCCTTAGAAGTAAGTATGATGAGACTTCATCTCAAATACTTTGGAAATGTTATCAGGAAGGACCTGTCTCTGGAAGATGACATCAGCCTAGTAAAGTAGAGATTCAGCAAAAAAGAGAAACACCCTCAATGCAACAAATGACTCAAATGTAGCCATTGTGAGAATAGCACAGGAGTATTTTTTTGAGTTTTTTTTTTTTTCCTTTCTACATAAGGTCTTATGGCAAGGATCCATGTTAGGGGAGGGATCCAGGACCCACCCCCAAAAGGTGGAAAAACAGGGGAAAGAGAAGCCAGGGGAACAACAGAACAAGTAGCAGCAGGAATCCAGGTAAGGGGAGGGCAGAGTGCTTTCGAAAACCTAAGGGACACAACTTGTCTGTCAGTTTGTTGTACTGTGTTGGCTTGCATGTTGCTGTGAGGCTTGAGGTTGTGCCACCAGTGTTTCAAATACCAGCAGGATTGAACATGGTGCACAGCTTTCAACACAGCTCATATGTTGGAAGGCTCTCAAGGTATGACTGGGGGAGAGCTACATCATCAGAGTAGAATCAACCTTACTGATATGGATAAAGTAAGCTATTGGGACATCCATTTTCTGACATGTCAAGACTCAAAAAATTGAGCAGATACAGCTGTAAACATGCATTAATATTCAGAACATGTAATGTACAAAGTATGAATCTAGGAAAATTGGAAGTTGTCAAAAATTAAATGGAACTCATAAAGATTGATATCCTAGGCATTAATGAGCTGAAATGGACTGCTCTTGGCCATTTTGAATCAGACACTCATATGATCTACCATGCCAGGACTGACAATTTAAAGAGGAATGGCATGGCATTCATCATCACAAAGGATGTTTCAAAATCTGTCCTGAAGTACAATACTGTCAGTGATAGCATAATATCCACACACAAATAAGAAAGACCAGTTAATACAACTATTATTCAATTATAGGCACCAACCACCAAAGCCAAATATGAGGAAATTGAAGATTTTTGTCAACTTCTGCAGTCTGAAATTGACTGAACATGTAATCAAAATGTGTTAATTATCACTGGTGACTGGAATGCAAAAGTTAGAAACAAAGATGATTCACCAGTAGTTAGAAAATTTAACCTGGGTTACAGAAATACGCTGAAGATCAAATGATAGAATTTTGCAAGACCAATGACTTATTCATTGCAAATACCTTTTTATAACAACACAAATGGCAGCTATACATGTGGACTTCACCAGATGTAGTACATGGGAATCAAATTCATTCTACCTGTGGCAAGAGGCAATAGAAAAGTTCAATATATTCAGCCAAACCAGTCCAGGAGCTGATTGTGGAACAAACCATCAACTGCTCATATGCAAGTTCCACATGAAATTGAAGACAATTAAAATAAGTCCATGAGAGCCAAAATATGACATGGAATATATCCCTCCTGAATTTAGAGACCATCTAAAGAATAGATTTGATGCAATGAACACCAAGGACTGAAAAACAGAAGAATTGTGTGATGATATCAAGAACATCATCCATGAAGAAGCTCATTGAAAAGATGAGAAAAGAAGAAAAGACCAAAATGGATGACAGAAGACACTCTGAACCTTACCCTGGAGTGGAGAATAGCTAAAATAAATGGAAGAAATGACAAAATAAAAGAGCTGAACCAATTTCAAAGAGCAGCTTGAGCAGACAAAGCAATTACTATACTGAAATATACAAAGACCTAGAGTTAGAAACCAAAAGGTAAGAACAGACTCAGCATTCTCAAGCTGAAAGAACTGAAGAAAAAAAATGAAGCCTCGAGTTGCAATATTGAAAGACTCTATGGGCAAAATATTGAATGATGCAGGAAGCAGCAAAGAAGATGGAAAGAATAAACAGAGTCATTGAACCAAAAAGAACTGATCAATCTTCATCTATTTCAGGAGGTAGCATATGACCAAGAACCAATGGTACCGAAGGAAGAAATAGAAGCAGCACTGAAGGAATTGGTGAAGAACAAGGCTCCAGGGATTGATGGAATGCCCATTGAGATGTTTAAACAAATGGATGCCCCACTGGAGGCACTCACTCAGTTATGCTAAGAGATTTGGAAGACAGCTACCTGGCCAACTGACTGGAAGAGATCCATATTTGTGCCCATTCCAAAGAAAGGTGATCCCACAGAATGTGGAAATTATAAAAGAATATCATTAATTTTGCATGCAAGTACAATATTACTGAAGATAATTCTAAAATGGTTGTAGCAGTATGTTGACAGAGAACTTCCAAAAGTGCAAGCTGGATTCAGAAGAGAACATGGAACAAGGAATATCATTGCTGATATCAGATAGATCTTGGCTCAAAGCAAAGAATAATAGAAAGATGTTTACCTGTGTTTTACTGACTATGGAAAAACATTTGATTATGTTGATCATAACAGATTGTGGGTAACATTTAGAAGAATGCGAATTTCAGAATACTTGATTGTACTTATGAGGAACCTGTACTTAGACCAGGAGCTGTTATTCAAATAGAACAAGGGGACATGGCATGGTTTAAAATCAAGAACGGACTGTTTCAGGGTTGTATCCTTTCCCCATACTTATTCAATCTATATGCTGAGCAAATAATCCGAGAAGCTGGGCTGTTTGAAGAAGAATGTGGCATCAAGATTGGTGGAAGAATCATTAACAGCCTATGATACACTGATGACACAACTTTGCTTGCTGAAAGTGAGGATAACTTGAAGCACTTACTGATAGAAGACTGAAGAATACAGTCTGCAGTATGGATTACAACTCAATAAAAGAAGGCAAAAATCCTCACAACTGGACCTATAAGCAGCATCATGATAAATGGAGAAAAGATTGAAGATGTCAAAGACTTCACATTGCTTGGTTCTATAATCGATGCTAATGGAAGCAGCAGTCAGGACATCAGAGGATGGATTGTTGTTGTTATCTTCCATTGAGTTGGGCCCAACTCATAGTGACCCCTCTTTTCATATCACTACGGAAGTAGATTGCCCCATCTTCCTTCCGAGGATGGACTGCACTGGGCAAATCTGCTTCAAAGGACCTCTTTCAAGTGCTGAGGAGCAAAGATGTCTTCTTGAGGATTAAGTTGCACCTGACACAAACAATGATATTTTCAATCACCTCATAAGCATGTGAGAGCTGGACAATGAATAAGGAAGACTGAAGAAGAGTTGATGCTTTTGAGTTGTGGTGCTGGCAAAGAATGCTGAAAGAACCATGGACTGCCAAAAGAACTAACAGGTCTGTCCTGGAGGAAGTGCAGCCAGAATGCTCCTCAGAAGCAGAATGGCCGGACTTCATCTCACCTACTTTGATCATGTTATCAGAAGGGACCATTCCCTGGGAAGGGTGTCATGCTTGTTAAGGAGGAGGATCAATGAAAGAGGGGAAGGCCCTCAATGAGATGGATTGACCCAGTGGCTGTGGTGATGGGCTCAAGTATAGCAAGGATTGTGCAGCTGGCACAGGACCAGGTGGTGTTTCATTTTGCTCTGCATAGGGTCACTATGAGTTGGAGACAATTTGATGGCACCTGACAACAAGAACTACTTAGGGTCTCAATGAGTAGGAACCAACTCAATGGTACATAATCACAGAAGGATAGGAATAAATAAGAAAAATATGTTTCTGGTATCAATAAATTTAGAATTGTATGTCTGGTAATTTTGAGCATGCATGTGTGTGTATGTGTATGTTTTATGTTGAATGACAAGACAGGAAATTGGGTGGAGGTAAGAGAGATGGACAATACAGTGTGATTTTTGATGTGATATGAGTAAAAATATAGAGTGTTATGTGAACACATTCTAGTGACATCTAATCCTGCGTTGCGCAGGAGTGATAGAAAAGGCTTCAAGAAAGCACCATATTTACTCAACCTATTCAGGTGAAAATGGAGGAAGAGAGATGGAGAGAGTCTTAAACTAAACAAGTAATCAGCAGAAATGATCTGAAATTTTAGTTTGGCTGGAACATTGAGCTCAAGTGTAAGAGTGTTGAGTTATGATGCAAGTAAATGCTGCAGATGATGCCAGGTTAATTCACAATGTTTAAAAACTTTGAGTTATAATAAGAAATGAACAACAATCCAAGTATTTTAAGCTTTAGAGTGACATGATAAGCTAAGCTTTATAAATTATGTGTTTATCTACCTATTGCTATAGAGTTGATTCTGACTCATAGTGACTATCTGTAAATCCATTCAATCTGTTTTGGAAGAAAATATTTGAAAACTATATATTCTGAAAAAATATCTATAATAATATTTTGTTTATCATATAAATTTCTTATAAATGTTCTCTGACAAACTATTAGGAATTTTTATATATAACAGATTAGAAATAAGAAATCATGCTACCTGAATTTGTGATATAAATAATACTGATCAAAACGATTTCAAACTAATTAGTAAAATTTCTGAAGTTTGAACTAGCTATTGTATCTCAGTCTTCTAATTTGGAGAAATGAAAACTTATCAAAATACTAAAACCATTGCCATCAAGTCAATAGTACAGAGTAGACCTGCCCCCCTAGGCTGTCCAAGGCTATAATCTTTATGGAAGTAGACATGCTCAGGACTCAATGAAGTAGCTCACAGCTTAGAATCCCAATCTTTTGGTTAGCAGCCAAGCAATTAACCAGAATGCCACCAGGACTCCTCAAAATTTTACTAGAACACTTAAATAAGAACACCTGTGCAGTGTAGTAAATTACTTAGTGTGGCTTTTCTACCCATAAGTCTGTGTAAACTCTGAGGTAGCATTTGTCATGAGCAACTGAGGAGCTCCCAGTTGCTAAACTTGTCCACCTGGGGTATTTGTGTTGGGCGTGGCACTAAACAATGTTCTGGGAGGTTCCTGCTCTCTCTCAAGTGCTTAGAATTCTGATGTTATGATTGGTTGGTTTGGCCACTCTGCTGGGCTCAAAAGGAGACCTCCTAGAGGCAGAAGAAGTCTCTCTCTGACTGCTGGTTGAGGAAGACATTTTGCTGAAAGGAACATGTGCTCCTGAAAGAGACACACGCTGTTGAGAAAGAGATTCAAGAGACATGCATTGCTGAGTGAGACACCGGAGGACACTCACAGTTGGGAGAGAGACTGTGAGAGAATGTTAGGAGAGAGACTGTCGGCTGGGAGAGAGACTGAATGTTTTTCCTGAACTTGAATTGTAGCCTGGTGTTTCCTTAATACACCCTGTAATCTGTGAGTTCTGTTTGGCAACTGCAGTGAATCATTGAACCCAGGAGAGAAAAGGGCTGGAGGGATGCAACATGTCTGGCCTTGCAGTAATATGCCTTGGGGTACCGATGGTGATCCTGTCTTCCTCTTGTGGGGTTAGAAGAGGTCAGGAGATGCAGCCTTCTTGCCTTTTTTGCAACTTGTGATCAGTGAATGTTAAAAAAGAAAAAAAAAAAAAAATCAGGATCATTAAGTTGATTCTGACCCATAGTAACACTATGCAATTACCTGTACTTGGTCTTCACTACATAATCAGTAGCAAAGCCTCCTTGGGTTTCTGGAGGTATCTCTACAGTAGTAGATTGCCCAATGTTCCTTCCAAGGAGTGGCTAGTGTGTCTGAACTGCCAGCCTTCTGGTTAGCAGTCAAATGCCTTAGGAACTATGCCACCAGTGCTCTCATTTGGTTTTGTTTTGGAAAGTTATTTCAGTATTATTTAAATTCAGCAAATGACAGGAGGAAAAAGAATCACTTTGAACCTAAGGACACATTGTCCTCATATCTCTGGACTCTCCCTGATATTAACATATATTCTGGTATATAAAATGTGCTTAAGATGATTGTTGACAGAATGATGTTTTCTGAAAAGACTGGGTATTATTTTACTATTTTCTATCTATCTGTGCAAGACCAACAACTTATGCATTACAAATACCTTTTTACAACAACATAAAAGGTGACTAAACATGTGTTTTTCTCCTTGTGGAGTATACAGAACTCAGATCTCCTACATTTGTAGCAAGAGGTGATAGAGAAGCTCAATATCTTCAGCCAAAACAAGGCTAAGAGCTAACTATGGAACAGATCATCAACTACTCACATGCAAGTTCAAGTTGAATCTGAAGACAAAACAAGTCCACAAGAGCCAAAATATGACCTTGTTTATATCCAACTTGAATTTAGAGACCATCTAAAGAATACATTTGTTTCAATGAACACCAATGTTCAAAAACCAAAGGAACTGGGGAAGGACATCAAGAACATCAACCATGAAGAAAGCAAAAAAAATTAAAATCATTTAAAAGATAGGATAGGAAGAAAAGACCAAAATGAACATTGGAAGAGACTCTGAAACTTGTTCTTGAACGGAGGGTAGCAAAAGCATACGGAAGAAAAGATAACAAGATAAAAGAGCTGAGCAAAAGATTTCAAAGAGCAGCTCAAGAAGACAAAGTCAATTATTTTAATGAAAAATGCAAAGACCTGGAATTAGAAAACCTAAAGAGAAGAACATGCTTGGCATTTCTCAAACTGAAAGAAATGAAGAAAAAATTCAAGTTTCAAGTTATAATATTGAAAAATTATTCGGGCAAAATATTGAATGATGCAAGAAACATCAGAAGAAGATAGAAGGAATACAGTCACCATACCAAAAAGACTTGGTCAATGGTCATCCATTTCAGGAGATGGCGTATCATCAAAACCAATGGTACTGAAGGAGGAATTTGAAGCTGCACTGAAGGAATTAGTTGAAAGCAAGCCTCCAGAAATTGATGTAATACACATTGAGATGTTTCAACAAGATACCAATAGATGTTGTTCTTGTTGTTAGGTGCCATCGAGTAGGCTCTGACTCATAGTGACCCTGTGTACAGCAGAACGAAACACTGCCTGTTCCTATGCCAGCCTCACAATCCTTGCTGTACCAGAGCCCATCCTTGCAGCCACTGTGTAAATTCATCTCTTTGAGGGCCTTCCCCTTTTTCTTTGACCCTCCACTGTACCAAGTATGATATCCTTCTCCACCAAATGGTCTTTTCTAACAACATGACCAAAGTAGGTGAGAAGAAGTCTGATCATGCTCATTTGCAAGGAGTATTCTGGCTGTGCTCTGGTAGCATATTGCCTAAGGCACTTGACTGCTAATCAGAAGGCTGGCAGTTCAAACCCACTGGCCACTCCTCAGAAGGAAGATGGAACAATCTACTTCCATAGTGATAATGGCTCGGAAACTCAAGGGGGGGTCGCTATGAGTTGTGTCCGACTTGACAGCACATAACAACAACAACATTCTGGCTGTACTTCTTCTAGGGCAGGTTTGTTCATTCTTTTGGCAGTCCTTGGTGCTTTCAGTATTCTTCACCAACACCACAACTCAAAAGCATCAACTCTTTTCAGTCTTCCTTATTCATTCTCCAGCTCTCACGTGCATATCAATCAATTGAAAATACCATAGCTTGGGTGAGGTGCACCATAGTCAAAGAGATATCTTTACTCTTCAGCACTTTAAAGAGGTCTTTTAGAGCAGATTTGCCCAGTGCAATATGTTGTCTGATGTCTTGACTGCTGCTTCCATTGGTGCTGATTGTGGAACCAACTAATATTATGTCTTTGATAATTTCAATCTTTCCTCCATTTATTGTGATGTTCCTTATTGGGGCAGTTGTGAGGATTTTCATTTTCTTTATGTTGAGATGTAATCCACACTGCAGATGGCAATCTTTAACCATTGTCAGTAAGTGCTTCGAGTCATTTTCACTTTTAGCAAGCAATGTTTTGTCATCTGTGTATCGCAGGTTGTTAATGAGTCTTCCTCCAATCCTGATGCCAAACTTTTCTTCATATAGTCCAGTTTCTCAGATTATTTGCCCATTATATAGATTGAATAAGTAAGGTGAAAGGATACAACCCAAACATGCTACCTTCCTCATTCTAAACCATGCAGTAACCCCTTGCTCTGCTCAAACAACTGCCTCTGGTTTATGCACAGCTTCCTCATGAGTAAAAATTAAGCGTTTGGGAATTTCCATTCTTCTTAATGTTATTCATAATTTTTTATGACCCATACAGTCCAAGGTGTTTTCATAGTCAATGAAACACAAGTAAATATTTTTCTGGTATTTTTTGCCTTCAGCCAAGACCCATCTGACATCAGCAATGATATCCCTAATTCCATGTTCTGTTCTGAATCCAGCTTGCATTTCTGGAAGTTCTCTGCCAGTATACTGCAGCAACCAGTTTTGAATCATCTTCAGCAAGATTTTACTTGCATGCAATATTAATGATATTGTTTGATAATTTCCACATTCTGTGGGATCATCTTCCTTTGGAATTGGTAAAAATACAGATCTCTTTCAGTCAGCTGGCCAAGTAGTTATCTTGCAAATTTCTTGGCACAAGTGCCTGCAACACAGCCTCTGTTGAAACATCTCAGTGTGTATTCCATCAATTCTTGGAGCCTTGTTCTTCCCAATTTCTTCAGTGCAGTTTCGACTTCCTCTTTCAATACCATTTGTTCTTGATCACATGCCACCTCCTGAAATGAATGGACATTGACCAGTTCCTTTTGGTGCCATGAGCTGTGTATTCCTTCCATTTTCTTTTTATGTTTCCTGCATCATTCAATATTTTGCACATAGAATCTTTTAATATTGGAACTCGATTTTTTCTTTCAGTTCATTCAGCTCGAGAAATGCCTAGTGGTGTGTTCTTCCTTTTTGGTTTTCTAACTTCAGGTCTTTGCACATTTCGTTATAATAATTGAGTTTGTCTTCTCAAGATGCTCTTTGAAATCTTCTGTTCAGCTCTTATATCTTGTCAATTCTTCCATTTGCTTTAGCTACTCTCCATTCAAAGACAAGTTTCAGTCTCTTCCAACATTCATTTTGGTCTTTTCTTTCTTTCCTGTCTTTCTAATGAATTTTTGCTTTCTTCATGATGATTTTCTTGATGTCATTCAACACTTTCTCTACTTTTCAATCATTGATGTTTAATGTATCAAATGTATTCTTTAGATGGTCTCTAAATTCAGGAGGGATATAACCAAGGTCTTACCGGCTCTCATGGGCTTTAATTGTCTTCAGCTTCAATTTGACCTTGCATGAGAGCAGTTGATAGTCTGTTCTATAGATCCTGGCCTTGTTTGCCCTGAAGATATGGAGCTTCTCCATTGTCTCTTGCTACAGATGTAGTCAATCTGATTCTTGTATACTCCACATGGAGAAGTCCATGTGTATAGTCACCTTTTATGTTGTTGAAAAAAGGTGCTTGTAATGAGCTGTTGGTCTTGCAAAACTCTATCATGGGATTTCCAGCATTATTTCTATCACCAAGGACATATTTTACAATTACTAGTGATTCTTCTTTAGGAGCTCTGATGGTGTAGTGCCTAAGACATTTGACTGCTAACAACAGGGGAAAAGTTCATACCCACCAGCCACCCCTCGTTATCTATTTCCATAGTGACACTGCCTTGGAAACCCAGGAAGGGTCACAATGAGTTGGATCTGACTCAAGGCTGGTGCATTGGATTGCATTTTAGTGATTCTTGTTTCCATCTTTTGCATTCCAATCACCAGTGATAATCAACACATTTTGATTGCATGTTTGGTCAATTTCAGTCTGCAGAAGTTGGTAAAAATCTTCAATTTCCTCACCTTTGGCTTTGGTGGTTGGTGAGTAAATTTAAATAATAGTAGTATTAACTGGTTTTCCTTGTAGATGTAAGGATATTATCCTATCACTGACAGTATTGCACTTCAAGATAGATCTTGAGACATTCTTTGTGATGATGAATGCCACACCATTCCTCTTCAATTTGTCATTCCCGGCATAGTAGATCATATCATTGTCTGATTCAAAATGGTCAAAACTTGTCCATTTCAGCTCACTAATGACTAGGATATTGATCTGTATGTATTTCATACATATATATATATATATATATATATATATATATATATATATATATACACACACACATAGTAGTATTCCCTCCACTACCCCCTCCCACCCCTGATAACCAACAATGAAAATTTTCTTCCATCTATAAACCTTTCCTTAACTTTTATAATAATGGACTAATACAATATTTGTCTTGCTGTGATTAACTTATTTCACTCAGCATAATGTCCTCCAAGTTCATCCATGTTGTACAGTGTTTTGAAGATCCTACCTTATTCTCCAAAGTTACATAGTATTCCACCATTTCTGTGTACCATTATTTGCTTATCCATTTTTCTGTTGATGGGCATCTAGCTTGTTTCCATCTTTTTGCTATTATAAACAGTGCTGTGATGAACATAGGTTTGCATATATCTGTTTTTGTCCTGGCTTTCACTTCTTTAGGATATATATCTAGTAATGGGATTGCTAGATCAAATGGTATTTCTAATTCCAACTTTTTAAGGCATCTCCATACTGCTTTCCACAGTGGTTATATCATTTTACAGTCACACCAGAAGTATATGAGCGTTCCAATCTCTCCACATCCTTGTCAGCATTTGTTATTTTCTATCTGGTTGAACTTTGCTATTAGTGCTAGGGCAAGATGGTACCTCTTTGTTGTTTTGATTTGTATTTCTCTAATGGCTAATGAGAGAGAGACAACACAGGGATGCCAGAGTAGCAGGCCCAAAGAACAGGGAAGGGGATAAAAGCCTTGAGCCCCAGGCTTACAGGTGAGGAGAGACAATGCAGGGATGCCAGAGTAGCAGTCCGGAAGAGCAGTAGAAAGGGGATTAAAAGCCAGGAAGCCAGACAGAGGAACAGTCAGCCAGGTGGGGGTGACAGGAGAGGTCTCCAGCAGCAGGACAAACTTGTCTGTCGGTTTATCCTACTGTGGTGACATATTGACATGAGTTTTGGAGGCTGAGCCTCTGGTGTTTAAAACCAGAGAGATGCACCTGGTGCACAGGTAACAGCCCAGCTTATAGACTGAGACAGACTAGGAGGAAGGAAGAGGCCATTCACTTCTGAAAGAATTGGCCAGGAAAAACCTTATGAATAGCAAAGAAACACTGTTTGGAACATTACCACTCACCTTTAGGAATAGTCTGTTTA
>NW_006922147.1:1074250-1086385 GCF_000298275.1 Orycteropus afer afer | reverse complement strand
ACCAGAAGGCTGGCAGTTCAAACCCACCAGCCACTCCTTGGAAGGAAGATGGGGCAATCTACTTCTGTAGTGATACTACCTCGGAAACCCAAGGAGAGGTTGCTATGAGTTGGGTCTGACTCAATGGCAGATAACAACAACAACAACACAACAACCAAGAGAGGAAGAAAATTTATATTTGAATTTTTATGGGTTTTCAACTTAATAGGATTCAACCATGGAGTGAATTTCATGAATTCTATACATCTTAGGGTACTAATAATACTTTGAAATTTAAAGTTTAGTGTGAGATTTGTCCCATCACAACACACAAGAAATACTTTCACTTTTTAAAGTATGCCTATAAATCCTATGACCAATACTGCATTTAAAATTTTTCCTTAAAGCTTAAATAACTGAATGGGATAGTTTACAACACAGAAAATATTCAGTATGATGAAGAAGGCAGTGCTTTTCTCATTTAATCTTCTGTAAGCTTTTCCTTAAAGATTGTAGAAACAAAGGAATCATAAATAGTTCCACATTACATCTTTACTTGAAATTTCCCTTACCAATCATTTGTTTTCCATTTTGATATAACTATGCATAAAAATTCATTAATTTAATATTACGTACTTTTAGTATATTTCTCTTAATCTTTACTTCTTTCAGTTTTGTTTTTAAAATGAAAGCTTAGTAGATGTAATCAAAGGAATAAAATATGGATACACTATAATATTATCAGGAGCTCTGGTAGCATAGTGGCTAAGGCTGTTGGCTGCTAACCAGACGGCTGGCGGTTCAAACCCACCAGCCACTCCTCGGAAGGAAGGTTGGGCAATCCTACTTCCGTAGTGATACTGCCTCGGAAACCCAAGGGGGGTCGCTATGAGTCGGGGCTGACTCGACTGCACACAACAACAACAACAACATAATATTATCAGCATACTACTCTGAACCATCTTTCAAAAAATATTTAAAAATAAATGCCAAGTTTATATAGCAGTTGAAATTTCAGTGGCAAGGAGGGGATTAATTGTTTTTCCCATAGTTTTACCATTCTGGTTGAAAGCTTAATATGATAAAATTGTAACTATTTACAAAAAAATCCAGATACAGAACAATATAAAGGTCAATAACAAATGCACTAGGACTAAAGATTCAATATGTGATGACATTCAGTTTAGTCAAGAGATTAATTCATCAACCTTTCTAAATATTGTGTAGGGAAAAAAAAATATGTGTGCTAATAATGTATAATGTTGATCCTCAGATAGTCACTCGTGAAATAGGACATTTTTTCATTATAAAACACACACACATACATGCATGCCAAAAATTTAGAAGAACATTAATCGTTCAAAACACATTTAAAATACATCAACAGAACTAATGATATGACTGTACCTATTAATGAAGCTGAAGGCATTTTTTCCTGACACCACTGAATTTCAGTGGTTCTTATTATGTTATAGTTACTCAAATTATTCTGGTTTCATCTCTATCTCATAATAATCAAAATGACTATGATTGATTTAGTCTGCATGAGCAAAGAAGCTGTGGTGATAAAACCGTGTAACCAATTCAGAATTGTATTCTGAGCAATTTTTCAGAGCAGAATTTTTTGAACTTATGTGTAGGAAGGAAGATTCATAAGAAATAAAGATAATGTATCTGGTTGAGACTTTCATAAATCTTTTCCCTGAACAGCACTAGGAATTCACAGAGAATACATCTAACATGTAGACAGTGCTTTAAAGATGTTGTTGTTGTTAAGTGCCGTCGAGTTGTACCAGACTCATAGCGACCCCTCCTTGGGTTTCCCAGGCAGTATCACTACGGAAGTAGATTGCCCCATCTTCCTTCCGAGGAATGGCCAGTGGGTTTGAACCACCAGCCTTCTGGTTAGCAGTCAAATGCCTTCAGGCTTAAAAATCTAATTATAAAATTGTGTTAAGATTTTTATATTGATTTATATTCCTGGAGTAGTATTCAGTATAGTTAAATGGTTTTGGTCATTCAAAAAACATTCCTGTATTAATAACAAAATAAAACCTTACCTGCTACCTTCCAAAGATAATTTGCATCTATTAGCTGTTAAAGTCAGCCCTAAATATGTGCAGTGTCCTTAATTCATGCTGACTTTCAGTTTTAAATTCAGACTAAGAAAGCATGGAGAGTCAGTCTTGGTCTTTGATTCTGAAAATTTTTCTTTTGCAAAACCAGTCAGTAGTATACTTTGTCAAAGAAATGGTAAGCAAATGGAAAACTTAAGCTTTTACTGTGAGATAGGTAATGTAGATTGAATTTTGAACATTTTTTAAAAAATCTTAAATTTTGAGTTCTGGAAATTACTTCACCATTTCAGAACTAAGGCATGTGAGGGCAGAAGAAGGTTTCAGTATGTCTGTTTTGATGGAATTGATCACATGAGTAGCAGAATGGTTCGAAAGCCAGTAGATTCTTAATTCTACAGCTTATTATCATGGTGGCATCATTTCATTAGACCATAACTCTAGTACCAATAGTCTCTTGCATAATTTTCAGAACTAAGTAGTTCCTGGATTGGAGGTAGCAGTTTTCCCAGATGTAGCAGTGACAAAGAGCAACTGGGCTTTGCTTCAGTGTGTCTAGCCTAAAGTTTGCTCCTCTAATCCTTCCAATGGATTTGTATAACTTTTTTTAAATTTTCTCCCTAAGATGAATTGTACAGAGTATGAGAAGTGATTGTACTTACTCAACTTCAAAGAAATAAGAATCTGTAATTTTGTTGTTTTTGAAGGTAGTAAAGATTTACTTATTATTATTAGTAGATTGGGTACAACTGTTCCATGGATCATACCATAGACAAATGTAAAAAAATAAAATAAAATAAAATAAATAACTGTTTTTATTTGGACTGAAATTTCTATTGAAGTTAAGGTTATCATGGATTTTGTGGCTGCCAAAGTCAAGAGTAACATAAAACATATACTAACTGTGCAATTTGTAACTACTTACAATTATTCTAAAAAGTGTAAAGAAAGAAAATTACAATTTTATGTTTAAACTCTCAAATCAAAGCAAGTTCAGAAAACCATGCCTTAACTTTTTATAAAGTCAATTCAATATTGACAATAATGTTGATAGTACTGTTCCAGTTGTAGTATACTATTAAATTTTTTTTTTCTTCATAGAAATGAAGTTTTTAAAGCTCTAAATTATCTCTTCAACACTGGTGTCAGATATCTTACAGGAAAACACTAATTTGGTATAATGTAATTGAGAAAATGTTCCATGAGTTTTTTTAGTGTAATTTTTACTAAAACTATGGGAACTTACTTAATCCAAGCATGCTCATGGATATTTTATTTATTTTTTGGAAAAAACCTGACCTGCTTGGATCCTCCAGCCTTCAGCTTTTTCTTGGTATTAGCAGATTCCACAACTTGGTTAGTATATTTCCCAACCACAACTCATCTGTATGTCAGTTTTCCATACTGTGGTGACTTGTCTGTTGTGATATTGGAAGATGTGTCACCCATATTTCAAATACCAGCAGAGTCACTCAGTCTACAGGTTTCTGCAGAGCTTCCAGACAAAGACAGACTAGGAAGAAAGATAAAAATGTTCATGGCTGAGAGCAGAGAATACCAGAAATATGTTTACCTGTGTTTTATTGAGGAGCTCTGGTAGCATAGTGCCAAAGTATTTTACTGCTAACCAGAAGGCTGGTGGTTCAAATCCACCAGCCACTCCTCAAAAGGAAGATGGGACAATCTACTTCCATAGTAATACTGCCTCAGAAACCCAAGGATGGGTCACTATGAGTCGGATCTGACTTGACATCAGTGAGTTTGGTTTTGGTTTTGGTTTTGGTGTTTTATTGACTACGCAAAACCATTCACCTTTATGGATCATAATTAATTATGGATAGCATTGTGAAAAATGGGAATTATAGAACACTTAATTGTGCTCATTAGGAACCTGTAGGTTTTATCATTTCACTGCACTTATTCGATTTGTATGCTCAACAAATAATCTGAAAAACTCTACTTTATGGAGAAAGAGGATTGGAGGAAGACTAACAAACTATGGTATGCATGTGGCACAACCTTTTTTACTGAAAGAGAAGATAACTTGAAGCATTTACTCATGAATATTAAAGACTGCAGCCTTCAGCATGGATTATAACTCAACATAAAGAAAACACAAATCATCACAACTAGACTAATAAACAACATCATGATAAACAGAGAAAAGACTGACTTTTTCATGGATTTCATTTTACTTGGATATATGATGAACACACGTGGAAGCAACAATCAAGAAATCAAATGACACTGGGAAAATCTCTTTAACATTTTCAAAAGCAAAATTATCACTTTGAGGACTAAGATTCAGCTGACTCAAGCCATAGTCTTTTCAATTGCCTTATATGTGTGCAAAGTTAAAAAAAAAAAAAAAGTGAAAAGGAATTAATGCTTAGAAGTATGGTGTTAGTGAAGAATATTGAATAGACCATGGACTGCAAGAAGTATGAACAAATCAGTCCTGGAAGAAATACAGCCAGAATGCTCCTTAGAAGAGAGAATGGTGAGAAGTTGTCCCACATACTTTGGACATGTTATCAGGTGGGACCGGTCCCTGGAGAAGGACATGAAACTTGGGAAAGTAGAGGGTCTGTGATAAAGAGGAAGACCCTAAATGAGATGAATTGACACAGGGGCTGCAACAATGGGCTCAAACATAGCAATTATTATAATAATGACACAGGACCAGGCAGTGTTTTGTTCTGTTGTACATAGCATTGGTATGAGTTAGAACTGAATTAAGGGCACCTACCAACAGTATATAGCTTCATGTTATCTTTGAATAGAGATAGATATCCTATCTGTGTTTTGGATAGATTTTATTTATCTTTCCTGCCTAATTGCTAAGGCAAGGATTTCCGTATAATGCTATGTTGTTGTTGTTAGGTGTCACTGAGTTAGCTCAGCCCCATAGGAACCACAGAACAAAACACTGCCCTGTCCTGTGCTATCTTCACAATATTTTCAGTACTTGAGCCCATTGACACAGTCACGGTGTCAATCCATCTCCTTGAGGAGGCCTTCTGCTTTACTAAGCATGATACTCTTCTCCAGGGAATGGTCCATTCTGACAATATGACCAGAGTAGATGAAATGATGTTTGGCCTTCACTTCAAAGGAGCATTATTACTACACTTCTTCCAGGTCAGATCTATTCATTCTCCTGGCAGTTCATGGTTCTTCCAGTATTCTTTGCCAACACCACAGTTCAAAGGCATCAATATTCTTCCATATTCATTGTCTAGCTTCCACACGCATATGAGCTATTGAAAATATCATGGGCACAAATATTAATCTCTTCCACTCAATTGGCCAGGTAGCTGTCTTCCAAATTTTCTGGCATAAATGAGTAAGAGCATCCAGAGCTGTGTTCATTTATTGAAGCTTCTCAACGGGTATTCTGTTAATTCCAGGAGCCTTGCTTTTTGCCAGTTCTTTCAGTGCAGCTTGACTTTCTTCCTTCACTACCATTGACAATTAATCATATGTAACCTCCTGAAGTGGCTGAACATTGACTAATTCTTTTGTGTACTCCTTCCTTCTTCTTTTTATACTCCTGAATAATTCCATATTTTCCTCATGTTGTTGTTTAGATGGTCTCTAAATACGAATAAGATATAATCAAGGTTGTATTTTGGCTGTTATGGACTTGTCTTAATTTTCTTTAGCTTCAACTGGTACTTGCATATGAGCAATTGATGGTCTATTCCACAGTCAGTTCCTGGCCTTGTTTTGACTGAGGATGTTGAGCTTCTTCATTGCCTCTTTCCACAGATGTAGTCAATCTAATTTCTGTGTATTCCATCTGGTGAAATTGACATGTACAGCTTCCATTTACGTTTTTTAAAAAAATGTTGCAATAAATAAGTCCTCAGTTTTGCAAAATTCTATCATGCAATCTCTGGCATCATTTCTATCACTAAGACCATATTTTCCAACTACTGATGATTCTTTGTTTGTAACTTTTGTATTCTAATCATCAATAATTATAAATATATATTGATTATATGTTTGGTCAATTTCAGACCAGAAATTTCAAAAGCTGGTAAAAATCTTCAATTTCTTCGTGTTTTGTTTTGGTGGTTGGTGCGTAAATTTGAATAACAGTAGTATTAAATGGTTTTCCTTGAATGTGTATGTATGGATATTATCCTGTCACTGGCAGCATTGTACTTCAGGATCGATCTTGAGATGTTCTTTTTGATGAACATTTCTCTTCAATTTGTTATTTCTGACATGGTAGACTTTATGATTTTTCAATACCAGTCTATGTCAGATCATTAATGCCTAGGATATCAATCTTTATTCATTCCATTTTTTTTTTTTTTTGACAACTTCCAATTTTCCTAGATTCATACTTCATACATTCTACTTTCTGATTTTTAATGAGTGTTTGCAGCTATTTCTTCTCATTTTGAATTGTGCTCCATCAGTAAATAAAGTCCCAAAAAGCTTAACTCCATCAATGTCATTAAGGTCGATTGCACTTTGTGGTTGCAACTCTTCCCCAGTTGTATGTTGAGTGCATTCAAACCTGAGTGGTTCATCTTCTGACACTATATCAGACAATGTTTCACAGTTCTTCATAGAGTACTCCCAAAATATATCAGAGAGTGTTGTTTTTCAAAAGGTTTTCAGTGGCTAGTTTTTTCACAAGTGAAAGGACTCATCTTTACTCCCAGTCTTTTGCATCAGGAAACTTCACTGAAACCTGTCTACCCTGGGTGATCCTGTTGGTATTTGAAATACTGGTGGTATAAACCTCAGCTTCACAGGAAAATGCCAAACACTACAGTACAACAAACTGATAGATGAGTTGTGGATTTTTCCCAAAGAATACTTCAATAATTCAATTTGAGGCATCAAATTTTTTCTTCAGTTCTTTAAGCTTGAAAAATGCCAAGCATGTCTTTCCCTTTTGTTTTTCTAATTCTAGATCTTAGCACAGTTCATTATAACACTTTGTCTTCTTGAGCTGCCCTTTGAAATCTGCTGTTCAGCTCTTTTATTTCAACATTTCTTCCATTTGCTTTTGTTATTCTCCTTTCAAGTGAAAGTTTCAGAATCTCTTCTGACATCCATTTTAGTCTTTCTTTCTTTTCCTGTCTTTTTAATGACCTTTTACTATCTTCATGTATGATGTTTTTGATGTCATCCCACAATTTGTCTGGTCTGTAGTCATTGGTGTTCAATGTGTCAAATCTGTTTTGGATTGTCTTTAAATTCAGGTGGGATATATTCAAGGTCATATTTTGACTCTTTAATTTCCTTCAGCTTCAATTTGAGCTTGCATATGAGCAATTGATGGTCTGTTCCACAGTGACCCCCTCACCTTATTTTGACTGATGTTATTGAGCTTCTCCTTCAGCTCTTTCCACAAATGTAGTCGATTTGATTCTTTTGTGTCACACTCAGTGAGGTCCATGTATACAGTCTGTTTATGTTGTTGAAAAAGCTATTTGCAATGAATAAATTGTCAGTCTTGCATAATTCTATCATGTGATCTCTGGCATCTTTCTATTACCAAAGCCATATTTTCTAACTACTGATGGCTCTTCTTCATTTCTGACTTTCACATTCCAATCATCAGTAGTTACCAATGCATCTTGATTGCACGTTTGATCAATTTCAGACTGCAGAAGTTAGTTAGTTAAAAAAATATATATTTTTTTTCATCTTTGGCTTTAGTAGTTGGTGCATAAATTTGAATAACAAATAGTAGTATTAACTGGTCTTCCTTGTAGGCATATGGACATTATCCTATCACTGACAGCATTGTGCATCAGGATATATATTGAAATCTTCTTTTTGATGATGAATGGGAAGCCATTCCTCTTTAATTTGTCATTCCTGGCATAGTTGTTGTTGTTGTTGTTATGTGCCGTCGAGTCGGCCCCGACTCATAGCGACCCCTCCTTGGGTTTCCGAGGCAGTATCACTACAGAAGTAGGATTGCCCAACCTTCCTTCCGAGGAGTGGCTGGTGGGTTTGAACCGCCAGCCTTCTGGTTAGCAGTCAAGTGCTTTAGGCACTATGCTACCAGAGCAGATCACATGATTTTCTGATTCAACTTGGCCAATACCAGTCCATTTCAGATCACGGATGCCTAGGATATCAATGTATATGTGTTCCACTTCATTTCTGACAATATCCAATTTGCCTAGATTCACTCTTCATACATTCCACATTGTGCTTCTTAATGGATGTTTGCAGATGTATTTTCCTATTTAGAGTTGTGCTCCATCAGCAAATGAATTTCCCCAAAACTCTACTCCATCCATATCATTAATATCCACTCTACTTTAAGGACACAATTCTTCCCTAATTGTATTTTGAGTGTCTTCCAATATGAGAGGATCATCTTCTGACACTGTATCAAACAATGTTGCACTGATCTTAATAAAACTTTCCAGTAATACAGTGTTTCACTGATATTCATAAAGTTTTCTGTGGCCATTCTTTTCAGATATGGCTGGACCTGTCCTTCATCCTTGTCTTCTTAATCTGGAAACTTTGCTGAAAACTGTTCACCATTAGTGACACTGTTGGTATTTGAAATACTGGTGGCATAGCCTCCAGCCTCAGATATGTTATTAAGTATATGTAATATGATTTCAAAAAGCAGCTCAAAAGACAAAGCCAATTATTACAATGACATGTGCAAATACCTGGAGTTAGAAAACCAAAGGGAAGAACACACTCAGCATTTCTCAAGCTGAAAGAATTGAGGAAAAAAATTAAGCCTCAAGTTGCAATATTGAAAGATTCTAAGGGCAAAACATTGAAAGATGCAGGGAACATCAAAAGAAAATGGAAGGAATACATGGAGTCACTGAACCAAAAAGAACTGGTCAATCTTCACCCATTTCAAGAGGTGGTATATGATCTAGAACCAATGGTACTGAAGGAGGAAGTCAAAGCTGCAATGAAGGAATTGGCAAAGTACAAGGCTCTGGGAATTGATGGAATACCCATTGAGATATTTCAACAAACGGATGCTGCACTGGAGGCACTCACACGGTTATGGCAAGAGATTCAGAAGATAGCTACCTGGCCAGCTGACTGGCAGAGATCCATATTTGTACCTATTCCAAAGAAAGGTGATCCCACAGAATGTGGAAATAATCAAACAATATCATTAATATTGCACACAAGTAAGATCTTATTGAAAATAATTCAAAAACGGTTGCAGCATGATATTGACAGAGAACTTCCAGAGTTGTTCTGGATTCAGAAGAGGACGTGGAACAAGGGATATCATAGCTGTTGTCAGATGGATCTCGGCTCAAGGCAAAGAATACCAGAAAGATGTTTACTTGTGCTTTATTGACTATGCAAAGGCATTTGGTTGTGTGGATCATGACAAATTATGGATAGCATTGAGAAGAATGGGAATTCCTGAACACTTGATTGTAGTCATGAGGAACCTGTACTTTGATGAGGAAGCTGTCATTTGAATGGAACAAGGGGACACTGCATGGTTTAAAATCAGGAAGGGAGTGTGTCAGGGTTGTTTCCTTTCCCCATACTTATTCGATCTATATGCTGAGCAAGTAATCCAAGAAGCTGGACTCCATGAAGAAAAACAGCATCAGGATTGGAGGAGAAATCATTAACAACCTGAGATATGCTGATGATGCAACTTTGCTTGCTGAAAGTGAGGATGACTGGGGGCACTTACTGATGAAGATTGAAGAATACAGTCTGTGGTATGGATTACATCTCAATATAAAGAAAACAAAAATCCTCACAACTGGACCAATAAGCAGTATCACGATAAACAGAGAAAAGATTGAGATTGTCTAAGAATTCTCGTTGCTTGGTTCTACAATCGAGGCCAATGGAAGCAGCAGTCAGGATATTAGATGATGTGTAGCACTGGGCAGGCCATCTGCCAAGGAACGCTTTCAAGTTCTGAGGAGCAAGGATGTCTACTTGAGGACTAAGGTGTGCCTGACACAGGCCATGATATTTCCAATCACCTCATTTGCATGTGAGAGCTGGACAATGAATAAGGAAGACTGAAGAAGAGTTGATACTTTTGAGTTGTGGTGCTGGTGAAGAATGCTAAAGGTACCATGGACTGCCAAAAGAACTAACAGATCTGTCCTGGAGGAAGTGCAGCCGAGATGCTCCTTGGAAGTGAGGATGGCCGGACTTCATCTCATCTACTTTGGTCATGTTGTGAGAGGGGACCATTCCCTGGAGAAGGATGTCATGATTGGTAAGGGAGAGGGTCAACGGAAGAAAGGAAAGCCTTCGGAGAGATGGATTGACACGGTGGCTGCGACAATGGACTCAAATATAACAAGGATCATGGAGCTGACACGGGATCGGGCGGTGTTTCGTTTTGCTTTGCATGGGGTCGTTATGAGTCAGAAGAAACTCCATGGCACCTAACAACAACTACAAGTGTAATATAGATACTAACCAAAAATACAACAAAATTGGCCTATGTATTTGTCCTTGAAATTATCTTAATTAAAGGTCTTTATTTCTTTATAAAGCTTTGTATTATATCTAGTGTGCCCTTAGCCTTTAAACTGTAGATCTACTTCAGAATTTCTTTTAGGACAAATCTTATAGTAAAGAGCTTCTTCACTTTTGTTTATTTGGGAATGCCTTCACTTCACCCTGATTTAGAAAGAGAGTTTTGCCAGTTAGAGGATTTTTGGAATAAATTCCCAACCCCCACTCCCCAGCATTTGAATACATTATCCTACTTCCTCTCTTCTCCGTGGTTTCTGAGAATAAATTGACAATTAATTTTGTTGTAGTTTTCTTGTAGATGATGCTATACTTTTTTTCATTTTTTTTAAAATTATGATTTTGGGGAAAGTTTACAGAGCATATTATTTTTACATACAACAGTTCACATACATTTTGTTTCATGACATTGACTACAACCCCCATGATGTAACAGCTCTTTTCCCACTTCTTCCCTCTGGTTAGCTTTTTCCTGTGTCCATTTTTTCTTATGCAGTCTTGCCCTCTGAGCTACCTTCCTATGCAAATACTCCCCTTCTGGTCTCCTATGTTTGATTGTTCTAAGGAGTGTAACTACCTGGTGTATAGGATTTTGTATTTTGATCTGTTTCTGAGTGGTTGACAGTGGTAACTGGGTACCATCTAGTTCTCCTAGTCTAAAGGTCATGTAGGCTGAGATTAGCATGGTCCACCAACCTTGGGCTAATTGTTTTCATGTGTCTTTGGTTTTCTTCATTTAGCAATGCCATTTTTAGCTCCAAAAATTCCATTTTGAATTTTTATAATTTAACTCTGTTAAAATTCTCCTTTTGCTCATACATCATTTTCTTAATTTCTTTTAGTTCTTTAAAAAAGTTATTTTAAAATCTGTATCCAGCAGATCTAATGTCTGTCTTCCACAACACTTGTTGTTGTTGTTGTTGTTGTTATGTGCTGTCGAGTCGGCCCCGACTCATAGCGACCCCTCCTTGGGTTTCCGAGGCAGTATCACTACGGAAGTAGGATTGCCCAACCTTCCTTCCGAGGAGTGGCTGGTGGGTTTGAACCGCCAGCCTTCTGGTTAGCAGTCAAGTGCTTTAGCCACTATGCTACCAGAGCTCCTACACTAGTTTCTGTTATTTAATTAGCTCCTTTGAATGGAGGATCCCTGTCTGCATCTCTGTATGTTTTGTGATGCTTTTGGTTTCAAACCATACATCTGAATTATCATAATCTTGATTCCTTAGGTTTCATTACGTTTGTTGTTTCTTTTTCTTCATTTTTCCTGTCTTCCTTTTTTTTTTTTTTAATGATTTAAACCTGTGGTAGACGGTTAGCTTAGTGACTATTCCAAACTTTATAACAAATGGAAGAAAAATACATAAGAAAAAAAACACAAACTCTCGTTGCTTATGCTGATTGACTCTAAGATGGGGCAATCCTTAACCAGATTTAGAATGAGCTAAGAGCATCTCCTGAGGGTTAATAAAAAGGATTATCTCTAGGCTATTTGGTTATGTGCCTTGCCTGGACATATAAGTTAAGTGCCATCGAGCCGTTTCTGACTCATAGTGACCCCATGCACAGCAGAACGAAACACTGCCTGATCCTGTGCCAG
>NW_006922147.1:1065001-1070750 GCF_000298275.1 Orycteropus afer afer | reverse complement strand
TGCTCTTCTGTCCAGGTTCAAGGCTTTTATGCCCTTTCTCCTACTCTTCCGGCCTGCTACTCTGGGCATCCCTGAGTTGTCTCTCCTCACCTGTAACCCTGGGGTTGACATATAAGTAATCTTTATTGTAATCACTTGTGTAACTTAAATGCTTGAATACCACAAGGAAATTATTTCCCAGAGTTTTGATCCTGACTTCTCCATCACCCTCTTTTCCTAGACAGCCAATGTCTTTTCAATTCACCTTAGATTGCCAGAGGTATTTTTTCTGCTCCTTCAGTTTGTGTGATTCTCAAGATAGATAAAACAGAAACAAACTCTTTAGTCTTCTAAGTGTCTGCTTGGCTTTTTTGAACAGGAAAACATAATACTTTGTTAAGAAAGTATTCTTTGCTCACTCCTGAACCAGAGAACCAGGATCTTAAGGTATAAAAATTGCATCTGCTTTAAGCTATTTGCCAAAAAATCTGTAGGAAGACTGTTCTGATAAGTCTTTGTGCAGTTACCATGACACCCCCACTACCAACCCAAATGTTCACCAGAATCCTGACAAAGCTAGTACTGTCATTTCCTGTTTGTTTTATTAATAGCATTGTTTTTGAAAGAGAATGAGAGCATGAAATTCTATACTTGGTCATGTTCATGCAGGTTCTCATTTAATTCTTTAGGTAACTTTATTATTATTCCTTGAAAGTCACTTTCTAGACTATCAAGAACATAGCAGAGATTTTCAAATCTACCTATGAATATCTCATTCTCCAGTTTGCTTTTTTTTTCTTTTAAGCTTTAGCTCAGATTCTTGGTAACCCCAATTGCTAACATCACCACAAGCAGCTTTCATCTTAAATGAATCTTATAAATGATAAAAGATAAATGCCCTTGGCACAGGATTGTTTTAACTAACATACTTTTAGACCAAATAAAATAAACTCTGAGAATGGAAGTTTCATTAACCAATGAAATGTATGTTGATGCTAGAGTGCTTCAGAAGAGAAAAATAAAGTGGAGAGAACTATGGCAAATTATAAATTTCATGTATTATCTACTATTATTTACTTGATGACAAAATTTAACAATTCAAAGAAAAAACAAAGTAACAAAAAATTTATGGGCGAAATCTAGAAGTTGATTAGCTAGATGGCCTACCTCAAGAATTCTTAAGACATCAAGCACAGGTGTGGAAGTTTCTCCCATGAAGTGACTTTAGTAATATACTTCTAATCTTTTATGAATGTACAAAAAAATATCCAAAATATTGAACAAAATTCCTTCAAAGATTTCTATAAGTTTATGCATTACCAGTTGAAAAAAACAGTTATCTAGACCTGTCATACTTCCATACATTTTCCAAATGCCCTTTAAGGAGTCTCTGTTTCCATTGTCATTAAACAATGCTGATACTGATACTGCATAATTGACCTCTTTCTATTTGTGTTAGTTAAATGGCAATAAAATATGTTATACTATTTCTTTAACTCACTGATAGTGAGTAGAAAATGGAGATAATAACAATGCCATGTGTTCAGGGATATCTAAAAGATATGAGATAAAAATTGATAATCAAGTAAAAGAATGGTAAGCCAGATTTGTTCTTTCCACTTCTTATGTCCTGTAGCTAATTTTGACCTGATAGGTGAATTAGTACCCCAATTCTCCTAATAATGTAATTAGAGAGAGAAAAATAAGACTAGTTCTGACCTAAAGGTTCTCTGAATTGGGGGGGGGGGGGAAGCAACATCCAACACTCACTCTGAGGGTTACAAAGTGAAAGTCAAAGTAAAAATTCAGATGTTAATGTAAACAGGCATGGAATTAGTACCACTTCCCTCAAGTTTTCTCCAATAACAAATAATGAATTGTAAGTATTCAAAAGTTATTTTACTATTCAATTTATACTTAAGGTACTCAGAAATCTATATTCTGAATAGTTATAAATCTCTGTGGTAAGTCATACAATTAGAATAAAGTCTGCTCATATCCAAAAAATATTTTCAGAGAAACATAATATGAACATTATATACATAAGTTTCAGGACAAAAATATATGAAAAATTACAAAGATTTCATAAGCTGTATTCTACTAGTGGGAACTTTGGTGGCATAATGCCTAAAGCATTTGACTGCTAACCAGAAGGCTGGCAGTTCAAACCCACCAGCCACTCCTCAGAAGAAAGATTGGGCAATCTAACTAAGGGAATGGATATATTGCAAAAGATATTGAAATTAATTGGTTTAGATATTAATTTTTTAATATATTTGTTAAAATATTTTATGTAATAAAATAAAATTATAGACTATTATGAAAGACATAATACTGCAATGATGGGCTCAAGCATGGCAAGAATTGTGAGGATGGAACAAGGCCAGGTGGTGTTTTGTTCTGTTGTACATGGGGTTCCTATCAGTTGGAGCTGACTAGACAGTAACTAAAAACAGCAATGTTGTTGTTGTTGTTGTTGTGTGCTTTCGAGTCAACCCCTACTCATAGTGACCCCTCTTTGGGTTTCCGAGGCAGCATCACTATGGAAGTAGGATTGCCCAACCTTCCTTCCGAGGAGTGGCTGGTGGGTATGAACCACCAGCCTTCTGGTTAGCAGGCAAGTGTTTTAGCCACTATGCTACCAGAGCTCCTAAAAAACAGCAATATACATAATAAAATCCCAATTTTATAAGTATTTGCTAAAGGGACAGGGAAGTGGCATCTTTTGACCTCCTCTAACTACACAAGACAAAGAATTACCATCAGCAGCCAAGGCCTGTTCCCTTAAGGCCAGACAAGGTACAACCCTCCAGCCCTTTTACCAACCTTGACACCAACCGTCCCTCCTGCAGCACCTATCACCTCTTTGCCAGGTTCAATAATTCACTGTAGTGGCCACACTGAACTCACAGATTGTGGGGTTTATTAGTGGCATAACATTCAAGTTCAGGAACTTATTCAGGATACAGTTTCTTGATCAGGACAGTCTCCCCTCTGCTGTGCCCTTAGACATGCCTCTTTGGCCCTTGGCCTCTTGGCCTGACCTCTACCCCTGTTGGCCAGGTAAGCCTGCTGCTCTATCCTATGCCTCTTGGTTCCACTGTTGCCATCTCTCACCCAGGCCATCGCTGTGAGCCAAGCATCTTGCTCAGCCAGTGGGGAGATTCCCTCTGCCTCTAGAAGGACTCATTTTTAAGCAAAATGGCAAAACTAACCAATCCTAACATCAGAGTTCTACACCCCTGAGAGAGAGTGAACTTTCCCAGAAGATTACTTCGTATTGCTCCAACAAAAATACTCCAGGTGGATGATGTTAACAATGAGGAGTTTAAATGCAGCTATTCAGTTCCTCACAGAAAATTCCACAACAGAGTTAATTGCCAGTCTCATTATAGGAAATAACTACTACCAGCTGCCCAACCATGTTGACTCATATTTGCATGGTCCCACCTAGTAATCTGGTGGGAGTTACAAAGACTGTGGCTAGAAAAGCCATACCATGCAACTCATTACACCACACTAGAAATTACATTATATTATTATAGATTCATTGTTATTATTTAATGTTCCATAGTATTCTATTATTTGTATATACCATAGTTATTATTTTGTATTTACCATAGTTTGTTTACTATTCATCCATTGGTGGGCACTTACATTGTTTCCATTGTTTTGCTCTTGTTAGTAACACTGTGATGAACGTGGGTGTGCATGTATCTCTCCATATCACAACTCTTTCTGGAATACATACCTAGTAGTGTGATTGTATCATATAGTATCTCTAGTTCCAATTTTATAAGGAAAGATCATACCATTTTCCACTGAGGTGGTTTCATTTTACAATTCCACCAGCAGTTTATGAGAGCTCCAGTCTCTCCAAATGCTCACTAGCATTTATTTTTTCTTGTTTTTATTTTTTTTTGAACTTTACTATTAATGCTGGAGTGAGATGAAATCTTGTGGTTGTTTGATTTGCATTTCTCTAATAGCTAATGATTGCAAGCATTCCTATATGTGTTTGTTACCTGCCTGAATGTCTTTGATGAAATATTTTCATGTCTGCTATCCATTTCTTAATTGGATTGTTTGTCCTTTTGTTGTTGAGGTGTTGAAGTTTTCTATAAATTTTAGAGATGAATCTCTTAACTTTTATTGCTAAATTTTATATCCCAAATATTTAAGCCCAATAACTGTTGTTGAGATATTAACAACATAATTAACCAGAGTCATTTTTTACATGAAGATCGGATGAAACTTTTTCAAATAGCCATCATGCTTTTATCTTCAAAACTGGATAGGATTTGCTTAATTTAATATTTCCCATGGTTTTGGTACCTAGTGCTGCTCTAATAGAAACATCCCACAAATTGAATAGCTTTAACAAACAGTAGTTTATTCTCTTGCAACTTTGGAAACTAGAAGTCTGAGTTCTAATTGCCATGCTCTAAAAGCTGTGTGTAAACCCCTCGACCTTGGGCTTCAGCTCTGCCTCTTGCTCCTGGCCCACTGAAGCTAGAAGCATCTCTTCATTCAGGCAGCTACTGGCTGCTGAGGCTAACAAGCCCAAGGTCAACAAATAAAATGGCACAGTCCTAATCTTACCAAACTACATGGAAGGCCATTGATTCAAATCAATTGAAAGTCCCAAGATTGGCAGAGCATGGCAGGCTGCTGAATGGAGAGTTGACTACATGCAGGGTTCAAACGTACCAATAGCTAGAGACCTTCCTCAAAGAGGTTTCTTATATGCACTTAACATCCCACATCCCTAAAGCAGCTACTTAGCTGTTCCAGTAGATCCTGCCATGGAATTAATTCCCAGTCTCATCATGGGAAATAACTACATCCAGCTGCTCAGCCATCCAACCAGGCCAGCCACTTTGACGACATCCTTAACTACCACACCCATAGTTATGTAAGGTAAAATAAAAATAGCATCTCTATACTACAACTGTCAAAATTAAGATTCAACAAAGGTAAGCAGAAGTTAATCAATGTACAAAATGATTTATTTTCTGAAACCCTTTCACTTTCCCTCCAAGGTCAAGCTTTAAATTAAATAAATGTCTACAAAAATATTTAGGGTTTAAATTTACTCTACCTCTAGAGCCCTACTAATCTCAAGTCAAATTACAAGTTAAACATCTCTAACAAGTCCACTGTTTGTCACATTTCCAAAATAAACTTATAGCCCCTTTGGGATCATTAAATCATGCCTTTCAGAATTTCTCTAAATTGTGATTAGCAAAAGAGTTGATCAGGCTATTACTACCAAGAATAAACAAAATAACAAACAATATTAATATATTGCATATATGAAGCAAATTTATTAAGCATGCTTAATTATTAACTAATTAACTATAATCAGCCCAAGGGTTACAGGTGAGGAGAGACAACTCAGGGACCCCCAAAGTAGCAGGTGGGAAGAGCAGGAGAAAGGGGATTAAAAGCCAGGAAGCCAGAGAGAAGAGCAATCAGCTGAAGGGGTTAGGTAAGGAGAGGAAACTCAGGCCCACCCAGAGTAGCAAGCTGGAAAGAAAGAGAAAGGGGATAAAAGCCAGAAACCCAGACAGAGGAGCAGTCAGCCCCAGAGACAACTCAGGGATGCCCAAAGCAGCAGGCCAGGAGAGCAGGAGAAAGGAGATTAAAAGCCAGGAAGCCAAACAGAAGAACAGTCAGCCACAGGGACCCAGGTGGGGGTGATACGAGAGGTCTCCAACAGCAAGACAAACTTGTCTGTCCATTTGTCCTACTGTGGTGACATGTAGAC
>NW_006922147.1:1040346-1062050 GCF_000298275.1 Orycteropus afer afer | reverse complement strand
CTCACCTATTTTGGTCATGTTGTCAGAAGGGACCATTCCCTGGAGAAGGATGTCATGCTTGGTAGGGTGGAGAGTTGACGAAAGAGGGGAAGGCCTTCAACGAGATGGATTGACATGGTGGCTGCGATATGGCCTCAAGTATAGCAAGGATTGTGGGGCTGGCACGGGATCGGGCAATGTTTTGTTCTGCTGTGCATGAGGTTGCTATGAGTTGGAAATGACTCGACAGCACTTAACAACAACAACAACAACAACTATAATCAAGACAAATAGAGATATAACAGGCTGAATTTAATATGAGCAAAAACAGACATCAAAAACTTAACAATCAGTTTTGACAAAATAACCAGGTAAGATTTTAAAGTTCAAATAATAACCATTGAAATTTAAAATCCATTATGACTGTTAAATTGTGAATTAGAAACTGAACAGAAAATTAATAAATAATGAGAAAAGAAGTTTCAAGTAGAATACATAAAAATGAATATATACTTAGTCATAGTATTGTGAATCTTCAAGATTCAAAAATAAGTGAATAAATACATCTGAAAACACTCTGATGAAGGTTGTTGTGGTATTGGGAAGATTACTGAAGAGAAATTAGAATTATAATGAAAACAATTATCAACAACAAACCATGAAAACATAGAAAGTACATAATATATTTACAAGGGTAATGAAAAATAATTATCATCTTAATTTTGAGTACTCTAAGTTGTCACTTATGACTCAGAGTAAAATCAAAACAAACATTTCCAAGTAAACAAATTGATGGCATAGTGCCTAAGACATTTGGCTGCTAACCAGAATGCTGGCTGTTCAAACCCACCAGCCACTCCTTGGAAGGAAGATTGAGCAATCTACTTTCATAGAGATATCTTCCAAGGATATCCCAAGGAAAGGTTGCTATGAGTCAGAAATGACTCCACCACAGTGAGACCTTTTTTTACCATATTGACGAAATTTCTAAAGAAAATGCCTCATTAAGATGGATAAATATCTGCAAAACAAGTGAGTTGTAGTAAAGAATGAAGAGAGAAACATGAGTAAATTTGATTGTATATTGACTATATAAATCAGAGCTATAGTGACTGTTGTTGTTATGTGCCATCAAGTCATTTCTGATTCATAGTGACATTATGTACAACAGAATAAGATATTGCCCAGTCCTGTGCCATTCTCATGATACCTACTATACTTGAGCCCATCGCTGCAGCCATGGTGTCAATCCATCTTGTTGAGGGCTTCTCCTTTTTCATTGACCCTCCACTTTATCAAGCATGACATCTTTCTCCAGATAATGCTCTCTCTGACAACATGACTAAAATAGGTGAGACAAAGTCAGACCAAAAAGTGACTACCAAAACCAAACCAAACTCACTGCCATCGAGTCAGATCTGACTCATAATGACCACTCCTTGGATTTCTGAGGCAGTATCACTATGGAAATGAATTGCCCAACCTTCCTTCTGAGGAGATTGGAAACATAAAAAGGTGAAAAATTATTAATATTAATATTAAGCAAATATATTATCTGGGAGGTGGAATTATTAAAGTGTGTTCAGGTTCTTTTATTGTTAACTGTCAGTGCAGAGGAAGTGACTTATGTGAGATTTTAAATGTTTCTGTAAAAATGTAACTTATCCCTATAAGGTGAGAAAGAGATTTTATAATGTCTAAAATATTAATGGAAAAATGGATTAAAATTTTCATCCAAAAGAAAGAGACAAAATTAGAAGAGAAAATCATGAAACCAATAAAATGAAATCACAATATAAAATATGATACCAAATATAAGTACCATAAGAAGGACACATAGGAAAAAAAAATCAGATGAGATTTTTAAAATATAATTATGTTAAGGTAGAGCAGAGAATTCCAGTAAGATGGTGGAATAGGAAGACAAACTACATGGACCCTCCTCAACAAGCAAAAGAGGAACTGATTAACACAGATACAGAAGATGATCCTGGAGCCCAGATCTTTGAAAGGAAGGACACAGAAGTGGACTAACAAACTACCAGAAGAACCTGCATGAAAACACCAAAAAGGAGACATATGGAGATGTGGACTGTTAACAATCCTGAAGGCACAGACAGCTTGGATGTTGCCAAGTGGTGTTAAGACCTTAGAATTAATCTAAAAATCAGCCCTGCTAGCCAGGGGATGCATGGAGGACTGCACTTGTGGCTGGTGAATAAAAGGGGAAGAAGTGAAGAGGGAGAGGAGCTGAGCTGTGGACTTATGGCTGTTTGGATGGTGCAGCCATTTTGAATGTTTATAAGCAGACCATTTTGGATATTTAAAGTGACAGTGTTCTCTCACATTCCAGGGACCTAAGAATAGGCTCTACATGCTGGGGACCTCAAAGACATGCAGGACACTGAGTACTGGAAAGGTGAAATATTCCCCTTGTTACTCTTCTAGCCCACACCCTCTTGGTGAAAAGTGTTCTGGCCATCCCTCACTCCCACCCACCTTCTAGGATGGCAGGAATTCCATTCCAGCTGGTGTTCTCTGATGGAGGCTGGGTGCCTGCTGCCCTTCGCCCTAGATATTCTTTTCTTTTTTAGGTTGTTTGTTTTCATCTGTTTTAATTTTTTTTCATTCTTCTTATTATTACACTTTCTTCATCCCTCTCCAGGTTCAAGTTTTCAGCCTTTTCTCTCTTCCCTTTCCTTGGTTCCCATTTTTCACTTCCTTGTGGTTCTCTTAATTCCTTGTTTTTCTTTTTGCATTTTTCCCATTCTTTTCTTCGTTATTCTCCTATTCTACCTCTTTTCTCTTACTCCCTCCTCTCCAGATGTAGCATTTTTTTCCCTTTTTCTTTTCATATTTCTTTGGCTTTTTAAATATTTCTTTAAATATTTTCTCTCATTTATTGCTTTTCCTCTTTTTTTTTTTCTTTTTTTGATGATTGTTCCTGTGTGTGTATGTGGTATGTGTTTTTTGTCCTCTTGCTTTTACTTTTTGATGGTTTTCCTATTGTTGTTTTGTCTAACTGAGTGGGAGAGAGAATCCATGCCCACAAAACTCAACCACACCCATGCTTCCTGCAGTCCTGAGTGACAGTGACCACTTCCTCCTTCACTAACTGGTCAATGATACATGACTACCAATAAGACTCTGACTCACCCTTAACTGCCCTTCAAAAACAGTTAATGGAGATCTCTGCAGCCACTCTTATTCTTTATCACATTCACTAGGAGATATAGGTGGTTAGTGCATAAGTGCTGCCAACTAGGAAATAGAGAAGCACAGTACACTGCTTCCTCAAATACACCAAAAGAAAAAAAAAAAAAAAAAAAGAAAGAAAGAAAATGTTGGGAGAATCACTCCAACATACATTCACCATAAATTCAACAAAGTCACAAATATCTTGAAGACAACAGACCATCACAGTCCACACAAAGAAGCAAGATAAAGCACTAGAAAAAAGAGAGCAAGATGCAGACCCAGAACACATCCTTGAGGAAGAAGCAGCATTGGAACTCCCTGATAAGAAATTCAAAAGAATTATATTTAGGTACCTTCAACAGATTGAGAGACAGATCAAGGAAAATACTGACAAAATGAAGGAAAACACAGACAAAACCCTAGAACAACTTTGGGAAAAAATACAAGAACAAAAAGACAAAATAAATGAAAAATTAGAAATAATAAAAAATCTACAGATAGAAATGCAGAAGAGTAATACTAAATTTTCAGAAATAGATAACACATTGAAAGGGAAAATGAATATTGAATGAATAGAAGGCAGAATTAATGAATTTGAAGACAAATGCCTCCATACTTCTTTGCATAAAGATTAATGAGAAAAAAGATCAAAACAAAATGAAGCAAGCCTAAGGTTCAAGTGAGATAACATCAAAAGGAATAACCTATGTATAATCAGAATTCCAGAACAGGAAGAGAAAAAGAAAACCACTGAGAAAATTGTCCAAGAGTTACTGGAAGAGAACTTCCCTGATATAATGAAAGATGAGAATATATCCATTCAGGAAGTCCAACAAACCCCAAATAGGATGGACCCCAAAGAAAAAATCCAGGACATATTATCATCAAACTCATCAAAACCAAAGACAAAGACAGAATCCTGAAAGCTGCATGAGAAAAGCAAAATGTAACCTACAAAGAACAACCAATAAGACTAAACTCTGATTTCTCAGCAGAAACCGTGGAGGCGAGAAGGCAACGGGATGGTATATATAAAACCCTGAAAGAGAAAAAATTCCAACCAAGAATTATATACCAGCAAAATTGTCCCTCAAATATGATGGTGAAATTAGAACATTTTCAAATAAGCAGAAACTAAAGGAATTTGCTAAAACCAGACCAACCTTATAAAAGTTATTAAAAGGAGTCCTTGAACAGAGAACCAATAATAGCAAACAACAACCAATCATTAATACACATGATGACATAGCCCAGAAGCACATTTATGGAAGTATCTAAAATAAAATATGCTTACAAGATTTGAAACAAGGAACCAGAGACATCAATTGGCAAATGAGGACAATTACAAACTAAAAAGAGGGAAAATATAGTGTAGTTATAGAACTTCTAGATGGTGACAAAATCAAGAGTGGAGAGATTGGACTCTCATACACTGCTGGTGGGACAGTCAAATGATACAACCACTGTGGAAAGCAGTATGGAGATTCCTTAAAAGCTGGAATTAGAAATACCATTTGACTGAGCAATTCCATTACTAGGTATATAGCCTAAAGAAGTGAAAGCCAGGACAAGAACAGATATATGCATACCCATGTTCATTGTAGCATTATTTACAATAGCAAAAAGATGGAAACAAGCTAGGTGCCCATCAACAGAAGAATGGATAAGCAAACTATGGTACATACACACAATGGAATACTATGCAACCCTAAAAAAATAATGTAGAATCTGCAAAAACACCATATAACATGGATGAACTTGGAGGATTTTATGCTGAATGAAATAAGTCAATCACAGAAGGACAAATATTGTATTAGTCTGTTATTGTCAAAAGTCAAGGAAAGGTTTCTATATGGAAGGAAATTTTCTTTGTTGGTTACCAGGGGTGGGTGGGGAAGAAGGGAACACTGCTAGATAGGTAAAGACAAGTATTGATTTGGGTGAAAGGAATGACAATGTACCAAATGTGAGTGATCAATGCGGTGGAATTTAGGAAGAAGAAGACATAGAGAGGTGCATTGGAGGTACAGACAACAAAGATGAACCCTTTTGTACATACAGTCCTGTGTTGTCAGTAATGGCAAACATTGATCTATGGGTGGATACATAGGTTGACAGGCTGAACGATAGGTATGTCTGTGCAGGGAGTGTGTGCCCATTACCATGTATTTGGTTGTCAAATATGTTTCTACAAGGATACTTGTATGTTCTGTAAGAAATTCCAGGTATATAGTAGAGCTGACAAGGGACAAGAATGTAGTAACTTCTTAGCCACAGCCAGCTAACTGGAGGGAGCAAGTTGTTGGACCTTAGGGCTTGCAATCATGGTCACAGGGGACATCAAGCTGAATTGGCATAACATACTACACAAATACATTGTTCCACATCCTACTTTGGCAAGTAGTGACTGGAATCTTAAAAGCTTGTAGGTGGCCATTTAGATGCAATGATGGGTCTCTCCTCATCCAGAGCAAAGAAGATTAAAGAAAAACAAAGACATATGGAAGCAGTTAGTTCATGGGACTGGTCTACCATGTGATCCTTAGCCTACATGACTATGAGACCAGAAGAACTAGATGGTGCCCAGCTACCACTGTTAACCACTTGGAGGAGAATCTGGATAGAGTGGGAGAACAATGTGGAACAAAACTCAAAATCCTAAAAAAAAAAAGGCCAGGTTTGGTGGTCTGATAGAGCCTAGTTGAACCCCTGAGACTATGGCCCATAGCTGCCCTCTGGAATTGAACCACTCTTGTGGCTTCCAGCCAAACAAAAGACAGGCATATGAGCTGAACATTTACATTAGGTAAATGCACTCCTTGGAGAGATCAGTCATTGGAGTACAGAAGTTCTGTGTGTTCACAAGGAGAAAGCTGGCAGAGGGGGGCAGGGGTGCATGGTAGGGAAGGACACAGAGAAGAAGTAACTATAGGGAGGAAGTGGGAAAAGGGCTATTGCATTGTGGGAAATTGTAGTTAATGTCATGAGTCAAAGTGTTTGTAAACTGTGGAAAGTGAATTTGCTCTGTAAACTTTCACTCAAATCACAACAAAAATAAAGTAAAATAAAAATGTCAGGAAAATCCTATAGAACAAAAGGACAAAATAAATAGACAATTATGAAAAAGAAAACCAAAAACCAAACAAAATATACCACCGTCAAGTTGGATCTGACTCATAGTGACCCTCCTTGGGTTTCTGAGATGGTATCACTACAGAAGTAGATTGCCCAACCTTCCTTCCAAGAAGTGACTGGTGGGTTTGAACCATCAGCCTTCTGGTTAGCAGTCAAATACTATAGCTCTATGGTACCAGAGCTCTCATGAAAAAGAAAAGTATATTCATATAAGTAAATAGATTATGGATGAAGATACTATGTAAAGATTTAGTAGAAAAGCAATAATGAGCAAATTTTTTGTCAGGAAATAGCTCCAAAACACAGTCTATACTATATTCCTAGGCTTCTTTGAAACCATGGGGGGCACACAACAGTATCAGATGATTTCACAGAGATTTGTTGGGCAAGATATTTCTTGACTGATTATGTGTTTGGAAGTGTATTTGAGTATGTCTTTAGCAATTCAGTTGTGAAAAAATAGTTTTGTTGTGTTTCAAGAAGTATCTAAGAGAGATGATAGGTAAATTTGCAGTTTTTGTATTCTTGTTTTTCAAATCGATCAAGTCTTCCTGGGAATTTCAGACATTGATGGAAGAATCAGTGTCTTCTTTCTGGTGTTTAGATGTTTTATTTACTTTGAGAAAAATTATCTAGCAAAGTTTCACAGCTAATCTGGTCAGTGAGGTGCTCTGGAGGAACAGTGGTTAAACATTTTACTGCATACCAAGTGGTTAGAGATTCAAACCCACCATTCACTCTGTGGGAGAAAGATGAGGCAGTCTGCTTCTGTAAAGATTTACAGCTTTAGAAACCCTATGGGACAGTTCTACTGTGTCCTAAAGGGTCACAATGAGTTAGAATTGACTTGATGCGAGTAGGTTTAATTAGGCCAACATAATGGTGATAAAAAAAATTCTATAATTGAGGGATCATTTCTGTTTGTGCAAACTACTATGGGACAAGGGCTTTCTATAAACTGATATGAAATTCACCATTTAAACCAACATACACTTACAATGTAATTGTTTCTTACAACCGAAAAATAATGACCTAATACTATGTAAGTTAAAATTTCAAGGAGTGAATTCATATAAAGCCAATATTAGAGTCTGATTGGTTCATTTTTTTCAGACTAACTCCATTTGATATAAAAATTTTACTAACCATAAAGGTTTTATCATATAGTTGAATTTTATTTGTCATAAAAACACCAGCGGAATTCCGTAGACATGTACAACTGAAAGAGTTTAAAAGTGAGTTGTACTAAGTCAATGCTTATATCCGGTACCAAGTAGCATCATCATGGGTGCTGTCCTGTGGCAGTGTTCCCTTTCCCTTGTTGGTCGGAAAGAGACTTATTAAAAGCAACTGAGACTGGACTCTAAGGTTTTGTTCCAGGAGATCTCTGAAGTAGAGTCAGATAGCAACATTACTTCAAATGGAAAGAGAGACTTTCCAAGGACAGATGTGCAAAGTATAATAGGTCTTATGGTCCTCAGATTTATCCTTGCCTGACTCATTTCTAGGAGCAGAGAATGAGACAATAAACAATGAATTTCATTAAAAAGCTTAGCAAAGTGAAGATTGGGCAATCTACTTCCATAGTGATACCGCCTCAGAAACCCAAGGAGGGGTTGCTATGAGTCAGATCCGACTCAATGGCAGAGGGTTTGGTTTTTTTTTTTTTTTTTTGACAGCAATGACAGATGTACAATTAATACAATACTGGTTATTGATAGAGAATCAAGTCATTTTTTCAAAGCAAAAACAAATACAAGGTACTTTCATCACATTCTCCATATTCAATAAAAATGTATGTCATTAGGAACAAAATTATAAGGGCTGGGAGATAGTTTTGGTTACCTAGTGCCACGTTGACAAGAATATACTATAAATGGATGGCTTAAACAAACAGGAGTTTATTCTCTTACAATTTTGAGGCTTTAAGTCCAAGTTCAAAGTGCCAGGCTCTAGGGGCTGGGCTGGGTGAAAGCCCCCCAAACTTGTGCTTCAGCTCTGCCTCCTGCTCCCGGCCCACTGAAGCTAGAGGTTTTTCTTCACTCAGACAGTTGCTGGATGCTGAGGCTGACAAGCCCAAGGTTGACAAGTAAAAATGTTTTTGTTGTTGTTAAGTGCCATCAAGTCATCTCCAACTTGTATCAAACCTATGCACAGCAGAACAAAAAACTGCCCGGTCCTGAGCCAGCCCCATGATCCTTGCTATACTTGAGCCCATGGCCACTGAAACTGTGTCAATCCATCTCATTGAGTACCTTCCCCTCTTTTGTCGACCCTCCACCTTAGCAAGCATGACAACCTTCTCCAGAGAATGATCCCTTCTGACAATGTGACCAAAGTATGTGAGATGAAGTATGGCCATTCTCACTTCCAAGGCGCATTCTAGCTGCACTTCCTCCAGGACAGACCTATTAGTTCTTTTAGCAGTCCACGGTACATTCAGCATTCTTCACCAACACCACAGCTCAAAAACATCAATTCTTCTTCGGTTTTCCTTATTCACTGTCCAGCTCTCACATGCATATGAGTCGATTGAAAATACCATGGCTTAATGATGGGTCTCTCCTTGTCCAGAGCAAAGAAGAATGAAGAAAACCAAAATTCATGGAAACAATTAGTCCTAGAGACTGGTACACCATCTGGTCTGCAGCCTATATGACTATGAGACCAGAAGAACTAGATGGTGGCTGGCTACCACTGTCATCCACTTGGAAGGGGATCTACCTAGGAGATCCTTGATAGAGAGGGAGAACAATGTGGAACAAAACTCAAAAACATTTGGAGAAAAAAAAAAAAAGGAGGGGGGCCCAGGTTTGCTGGTCCAATGGAGCCTAACGGAACCGCTGAGACTATGGTCCCTATCTGCCCTTCAGGTCTGGAATTGAACCCACACACATGGTTTCCAGCCAAACAAAAACAGGCAATGAGTTGAACATTTACCTGAGGTAGATAGACTCCTTGGAGGGAACAATCATGGGAGAAAGAAGGGCTGCTTATGCACAGGGAGATAGCTTAGGGGGCAGGAGTGCATGGAGGGATGGACACTGGTAAGAGGTAACTATGGGGAGGAAGTGGGAAGGGAGCTGTTGCACTGTGGTAAACTGTGGTCAGTGTCATGAAACAAAGTGTATGTGAACTGCTATATAGAAAGTAAATTTGCTCTGTAAATCTTCACCCAAATCACAATAAAAAAAAAAAAGAAAAAGAAAATACCATGGCTTATGTCAGGTGCACCTTAGGCCTCAAGGATATATCTTTGCTCTTCAGCACTTGAAAGAGGTCCTTTGCAGCTGATTTGCCCAACACTATATGTTGTCTGATGTCCTGACACTGCTGCTTCCATTGACGTCAATTGTAGAAGCAAGTAATGTTAAATCTGACAATTTCAATCTTTTCTCCATTTATAGTAATGCTGCTTATAGAACCAGTTGTGAGGACTTTTGTTTTCTTTATATTGAGATGTATACTACAGACTGTATTCTTCAATCTTCATCAGTAAGTACTTCAAGTCATCATCCCTTTCAGCAAGCAAAGTTGTACCATCAGCATATTGCAGGTTGTTAATGATTCTTCCTCCAATCCTAGTGCCATGTTCTTCTTCATATAGTCCAGCTCCTTGCATTATTTGCTCAGCATACAGATTGAATAAGTATGGTGAGAGGATACAACACTGACACACTCCATTCTTCATTTTAAATCATGTAGTGCTCTCTATTTCTGTTCGAATGACAGCCTCCTGGTCTATGTACAGGTTCCTCATGAGTACAAGTAATTGTTCTGCAATTCCCATTCTTCTCAATGTTATCCAAAATTTGTTATGATCCACACAATCAAATGCTTTTGCATGGTCAGTAAAACACAAGCAAACATCTTTCTTGTATTCTTTGCTTTGAGCCTAGATCCATCTGACATCACCAATCATATCCCTCATTCCATGTCCTCTCCTGAAACCAGTTTGCATTTATGGAAGTTCTGTCCATATAATGCTGCAACTCTTTTTGAATAATCTTCAGTAAGATTTTACTTGCATGTGATATTAATGATATTGTTCAATAATTTACACATTCTGTGGGATCACCTTTCTTTGGAATGAGTACAAATATGGATCTCTTCCAGTCAGTTGGCCAGGTGTCTCTCTTCCAAATCTCTTGGCATAACTGAGTGAGTGCCTCCAGTGAGGCATCTGTTTGCTGAAACATCTCAATGGGTATTCCATCAAATTCCTGGAGTCTTGCTCTTTGCCAGTCTTTCAGTGCAGCTTTGACTTCTTCCTTCAATACCATTGGCTCTTAAACATATGCCACCTCCACAAATGGATGGAGATTGACCAGTTCTTTTTGGTACAGTGACCCTGTGTATTCCTCACTTCTTCTGATGCTTCCTGCATCATTCATTATTTTGCCCAAGAATCTTTCACTATTGCAACTCGAGGCTTAATTTTTTCCTCAGTTCTTTCATCTAGAGAATTTCTGAGTGTGTTCTTACCTTTTGGTTTTCTAACTCCAGGTATTTGCATATTTCATTATAGTAATTGGCTTTGTCTGCTCAAGCTGCTCTTTAAAATCTGTTCAGCACTTTTATCTTGTCATTTCTTCCATTTGCTTTAACTTCTCTTCTCTCAAGTGCAAGTTTCGGAGTCTTTTGATATCCATTTTGGTCTTTTCTTTCTTTTGAATCTTTTTAATGACCTCTTGCTTTCTTCATGGATGTTGCTCTTGATGTTATCCCACAATTCTGGTTTTCAGCCATTGGTGTTCAATGCACCAAAACTATTCTTTAGATGGTCTCTAAATTCAGGAGGGATATATTCAAGGTAATGCTTTGGCTCTTGTGGACTTGTTTTAATTGTCTTCAACTTTGAGTTGAACTGGTATATGAGCAGTTGATGGTCTATTCCAGAATCAACTCCTGGTTTTGTTTTGACTGAAGATATTGAACTTTTCCATCATCTCTTGCCACAGATGTAGTCAATTTGATTCCTATGCACTCTATCGAGTGAAGTTCACATGTATAGCTGCTGTATTTGTTGCTGAAAAAGGTATGTGCAATTAACAAGTTGTTGGTCTTGCAAAATTCTATCATGCCATCTCCATCGTTATTTCTGTCACCAAGGCCAAATTTTCCAACTACCAGTGATTCTTCTTTGTTTCCAACTTTTGCATTCCAATCACCAGTGATAAGCAACACATCTTGATTGCATGTTCAGACTGCAGAAATTGATAAAAAAATCTTCAATTTCCTCATCTTTGGCTTTGGGGGTTGGTGCTCAAATTTGAATAATAGTAATAATAACAGGGGTTCCTTGTAGATGTATGGATATTATCCTATCACTGATAGCATTGTACTTTAAGACAGATCTTGACACATCCTTTGCAATGATGAATGATGCCACGTCGTTCCTCTTCAATTTGTCATTCCCAGTATAGTAGATCATATGGTTGTCTGATTCAAAATGGCAAAAACCAGTCCATTGCAGCTCATTAATGCCTAGGATATAAATATTTATGGCTTCCATTTCATTTTTGACAACTTCCAAATTTCCTAGATTCATACTTCATACATTCCATATTCTGATTATTAATGGATGTTTGTAGCTGTTTCTCTTCAATTTAAGTGGTGCCATGTCAGCACACTCCTGAAAGACTTACTTTATCCATATCATTAAGCTTGGTTGTATTCTGATGAGGCAGCTCTTTCCCAGTCCTATTTTGAGTGCCTTCCAACCCAAGGGGCTCATCTTCCTGCACTGTGTCATACAATGTTTCTGAGCTATTCATAAAGTTGTCCAGTAATATATCACACAGTATTTCTCTGCTATTCATCAGCTTTTCCCTGGACAGGTTTTGAGAAGTGGATGGCCTCCTCCTTCTTCTTAGTCTGTCTTAGTCTGTAAACTTCATTGAAACCTGTGCACTACATGCAATTCTGCTGGCGTCTGAAACACCAGTGGTATAGCCTCAGTATCACAGCAACATATGAGTCCTGCAGGATGATAAACTGACAGACAAGTTTTATCTCCTTTAGCTGTTGGAAAACTCTGCACCCTCCCCTTACCTAATTCCTACCTGGAACCTGCCACTTTGTGGTCACTGGCCACTCCCTCCCTTTCTTGGCTCTAGGGGGCTTGGGGCTTCACCTTGCCTCCTACCCCTTTACCTGAACATCCTTTTGCTCCAGAGGTCTCTGACCTCTCCTGCTCCCTTCCATTCCTGGCTCTTGGGGGCTGGGACAAGTAAAAATGTACAGTCCCACTGTTACCAAACCACATGGAAGGCCATTGATTCAAGTCCATTGAAAGTCCCAAGGTTTGGCAGAGCATAGCAGGCTGCTGAACAACAACTTGGCTACATGCAGGATTTTAGAGTGCCATAAGTTGGAGACCATTCCCAAAACTGCTTCTTATATACGGGAAGCAAACCACATATCCAAAGCAGCTACTCAGCTGCTGCAATAGATTACATCATAGAGTTAATTACCAATTTCAACATCAGTAATAACTACATTTGGCTGCTCAGCCACTCAACCAGGCCCAGCCAAGTTAACCACCACAGATATATAAAAATAATTTACTTGAAATTACTAATTTAAAAAAAAAAAATGTCAAAATAGAATATCTGATTAGAAGGTAGAGAAGCAAATAGCAAAAATGAATGTAAAATTTTTGTCATTATGAATGTCAGAACTAAGAGAAATGAAAAATGCTTTGTTACAAAATGCATGGTTCTGATATTTATGAAACTTCAAATTTATTAAGTTATTTCAAATAGTTGAACAGTCAGTGTGTTTTCTGACTTGGAATTTTTGTCTCTAAATAGTTGGTTGGTGTCATTTCTTGTGTGTTAACTATGATACAGGCATTTTATTTACATATGGCAACATTTGTCTGAAAAGGGTCATCCAATTACATGGTTCAAAGTACCAATAACATACAGACAATCTCATCCTGCTGGGTCTGCTACTTTGGAGATGTTGAAAGTATATGCAATTTTTGGCCCGCTATGAAGCATTCAAGGACATAAAAACGTTTAAAGGTTTTGTAGATGGTGACTGCAGTAACACATTTTATTAGTTTCCATTTTTTGGATTCCCTGTTATGAGTAAATGTTGTAAATGTTTTTAGTGACTTAAATGTTACATTACTTTTAGTTGCTCAAAACCTTTTAAGGGGATTGAATGACATATAAGCCACAGGGATGTGGTTCCATCTCTGACTTTTCTTTATAAGTTAAAGTCAGAATTTTCATCTTTGACTAGCCATTTTAGTTAGATTTTAAGTTATTTATGTTTAACACACTTGTGTTACCTACAATTTGGATTCATAGGGTATAATCTTATGAGAAAAAAATATTACTTTTGTTGCATGCATTTAATTATGCAGATCATGACAAGTAGTCTAATGTGCATTAGTTAATAATTTTTTTTCCACCACTCATCTGTCTGTTTTTCATACTGTGGTGATTTGCATATTTTTATGATTCTGGGAGATATGCTACTTGTATTTCAAATACCAGCAGGGTAACACATGGTGGATAGGTTTCATTGACGCTTCCACACTGAGATAGACTAGGAAGAAGGACATGGCTATCTACTTCTGAAAGAACTGACCACTGAAAACTTTAGGAATAGCTGGGAGATGAATCCCTCAGGTTGGAAGTCATTCAAACTACAACTGGGGAAGAGCTGCTTCCTCATAGTAGAATCAAACTTAATAACATGGAGAAGTAAACGTTTCTGGACCTTTATCTGATTATATGGCAAGACTCAAAATGAGAAGAAACAGCTGCAAATATCCATTAATTATCAGACCATGCCATTCCTTGGAAGAAAGGTTGGATGATCTACTTCCATAGTGATACCTCCTCAGAAACCCAAGGAGGGGTCACTATGAGTCAGGTCAAACTTGATGGCACATAACAACAACAATAACATCAGAACATGGAATGCATGAAGTATGAATCTAGGAAAAGAGAACATGGTCAATAATGATATAGAATGTATAAAGATTGATACCTTAGGCATTAGTGGGCTGAAATGGACTAGTATTGATCATTTTGAATTAGACAAATATATTGTTTATTATGCTGGGAATGACAAATAGGAGAGGAACAACATCTATCAGAAAGAACAATTCAGTATCTATCCTACAGTGCAGTGCTGTCAATGATAGGATAATACCCATAAACCTACAAGGAAAACCAGTTAATATGACCATTTTTCAAATTTATGCACCAAGCACTAATGTCAAAGATATAGAAGTTGAAAACTTTTATACCAACTTCTGTAGTCTGAAATTGACCAAACACACAATCAATATGTATTTATAATTACTGGTGAAATAGAATGGGAAAATTGCAAACAAAGAAAAAGCATTGGTAGTTGGAAAATATAGCCTTGTTGACAGAAATGATACTAGAGAATTAATGCTTGAATTTTGCTAACCAATGACTTATTCATTGCAACCACACTTTTTTCTGCAACATAAATAGCCACTGTATACATGCACCTCACCAGATGGAATACATGGCAATCCAATTGACTACACTTATGGGAAGTGACAATGGAGAAACTCTGTAATGTCAGCCAGAATAAGGCCAGAGATCTACTGTGGAAGAGACCATCAATTGCTCCTATGCAAGTTTAAAGGGAAGTTGAAGAAAATTAAAGCAAATAAGAGCCAAAATACAACTTAAAGATCATCTGAAAAATATATTTGATCTATTAAACACCAATTACTAAAGACCAGAAGAATTATGGGAAGACATCAAGGACATCACATATGAAGAAAGTAAAAGGTCATTAAAAAGGCAGTAAAGAAAGAAATGACTAAACTGGATGTTAGAAACACTCTAAAACATGCACTTTAACAGAGAGTGAGTGGTAGAAATGATGAAGTGAAAGAGATGAGCAGAAGATTTCAAACAGTAGTTTAAAGAGACAAAATAAATTATAATAACAATATGTGGAAAGGACTGGAGTTAGAAAATAAAAAAAAAATGAAGAACGTGATTGACATTTCTCAATGAAATTACTGAAGAAAAAATTAAGTATTGAGTTGCAATTCTAAGGTTTCTATGAGCAAATTATTGGCTGATGAAGGTAATATCAAAAGAAGATGGAAGGCTATAGCCCAGGGATACACTTTGGGCCTGGGATAAAACCCTCTCCCAAAGGCTGGTTCTCAATGCAACAGTAGTAACACTTAGATACAGAACACCCAAACCAGGGCAATGCACCCACCTATATTATGGAGATACATCTTTGTAACAATAGGCCATGGGGCACCAGAGGGGCAGTATACACATAGAGAAAATGCTGGACAGACAGGAGTGCATGACTAAGAATGACACAGGGATAGGGGGGTCACTGAAAAGGGAGAGGAGGAGAATGGCTTAGTGCTGGGGATGGTAATTGGGGAGTGAAACCAAATGTACACGAACTGTTGAATGTACAACAAATTCTGTTCTGTAAATTTGCACCCAGAGTGCAATAATAAACAAACAAACAAACAAAATATATCTTCTCTAAATAAATAAATAAAATAAAAAAGAAGATGGAAGGTATATGCAGTCATTGAACCAACAAAAATTTGTCAATATTCAATGACTCCACAAGGTAGCATATGATCAAAACCAATGGGATTGAGGAAGAAGCCAAAGCTACAATGAAAGCACTGATGATGAACAGAGCTGTAGGAATTCACAAAGATCAATTGAGATGTTTCCATAAGTTCATGGTGTGCTGGGAGAATTCATTTGTGTATAGCAAGAAATTTGGAAGACAGCTACCTGGCTTGTCTACTGGAAGAGATATACTTGTTCTATACTTGCTCTCATTCATATAGTTCTATACTTCAACTGTTCTTGCTCTCATTCCAAAGAAAGGTGGTCCAACAGAATGTGAAAATTATCAAACAATATGATTATAATCCCACAGAAGTAAAATTTTGTTGAAAATACTTCAAAAATTGTTGCAGCAATGTATCGACAAGAAACTGCCAGAAATTCAAGCCACATTCAGAAAAGGATGTGGAACAAGAGATATCATTGCTGATGTCAGATGGATCTTGTCTGAAAACAGAGACTACGAGAGGTGTTTACCTGTGTTTTATTGACTGTGCAATCTCATTCATCTGTGTGGATCATATTATGTATAACATTGTGAAGAATAGGAATTCCAGAAAATTTAATTGTGTGCATAATAAACCTGTACAGAGATCAAGAGCTAGTTATTTGAACAGAATGAGGGGATACTGCATGGTTTAAAATCAAGAAAGGTGTGTGTCAGGCTGTATCCTTCCACTGTATTTATTCAGTCTGTATGCTGAGCAAATAATCCAAAAAGTTGGACTATATGAAGAAGAACATGGCATTAGTATTGGAGGAAGATTCATTAAAAAAAAGTCTGTGTGCAGATGACATAACCTTGCTTGCTAAAAGTGAGGAAGACTTGAAGCATTTACTGATGAAGATCTGAGACTACATCTGTCAGTATGGATTACACCTCAACATAAAGAAAGCAAAAATATTCAAAATTGGAACTGTAAGAAACATCATGATAAATGGAGAAAAAGTTGAAGTTGTCAAGGATTTCATTTTACTTGTATTCACAACCAATGCCCATGCTAGCAGCAATCAAGAAATCAAACAATGTATTGCATTGGGAAAATTTGCTTCAAAAGACTCCTTTAAATAATTAAAGAGCAAATATATTGCTTTGAAGAAAAAGGTGCCTTGACCCAACCAAGCCTTGGCCTTTTCAATTGGCTCACACACATGAGAAAGCTGGACAGTGAATAATAAGGAAGAACAAGGAAGAACTGATGAATTTTATTTATTGTGTTGGAAAAGAATACTGAATATACCATAGATTGCCAGAAAAACCAACAAATTTGTCTTTGAAGAAGCATAGTTGGAGTGTTCCTCAGAAGCAAGGATGGAAAGGCTTTGGCTCTCCTTCGGTCTTGTTATCAGGAGTGACCATTACCTGGAGAAGGATGTCATGTTTGGTAAAGTGGAGGGACAGAGAAAAAGAGGAAGACCCTCTACAAGGGTGATGCACAGTGGCTGCAGCATGAGCTCAACAAGGCAATGAATGTGAGGAAGATGCAAGACTTTTACATAGGGTCTTTATAAGTTGGAACTGACGTGGTGGCACCTAACAACAAAAATACGTAAATTTATTATTCATTTTCCAATCAATTAACAACTATTTTCTTGGGACACATGACAGCAAGTCAGTTGTAAAATAAATGTGTCAGCACTGAGTGCAGTAAAGCTTAGTCTCAGATCTCCTTCTAACTCATTTAATTTTGTTCCGAAGTGTGAACAAAATTTCCTTGATATTCATTGTGTGGAAGTTGGTGTAAAATTTGGAGCAGCTCACAGACAATGACAATATCCATAATCACCAAATTATAAATTATGACAAATGGATTACTTTGACAAAATATTTAAAATAAAAAACTTGTGAAGACATCGGTGATAGGTGTCAATATTTATATTTTATTATATATTTATTTGTCAGTAATAGCTGCCTTCCAAGATGTCCCCAATGATCCTGATTTCCTAGTATTCCCAGGTTTTTTTTTTTTTTTTTTAAATCAGGGTTGTTGTATATGACCAATGGAGTATTCCAGAGTGTGAATGTCACTTCTCAGGATAGATCATTAATGATTTTATCACTTCTGATAGAATGATTAATGATTCTTGGATCATTTGATCTGTGGCAGGCTGGATTCCATGCAGTACGGAAAGGTCCACATTATTGGAACTGAAAGCTCTTGAGAATAGTGAGGAACTAGGACATCTATGGGAGCTCTGGTAGCATAGTGGCTAAGGCACTTGACTGCTAACCAGAAGGCTGGTGGTTCAAATCCACCAGCCACTCCTCCGAAGGAAGATGGGGCAATCTACTTCCGTAGTGATACTGCCTCGGAAACCCATGGAGGGGTCGCTATGAGTCGGGTCCGACTCCACGTCATGTAACAACAACAACAACAACAGGACATCCATATGAATGATCTAGATAAAGATCCCACAGTCTTAGCCAAGCCTTCAGATACCTGCAGTGCTGGCTGACATGTAGACTAGAAAATTATGATAAAATTTTGTCCCAATAACCAGCTAAGTTCTTTCCAAATAACTGACTTAAAAAGACTGTTGTTCTTGTTATGTGCCCTCGAGTCGGAGCCGACTCATAGCAACCCCTCCTTGGGTTTACGAGGCAGTATCACTACGGAAGTAGATTGCCCCATCTTCCTTCCGAGGAGTTGCTGGTGGGTTTGAACCGCCAGCCCTATGGTTAGCAGTCCAGTGCCTTAGGCACTATGTATGCAACCAGGGCTCCCTAAAAAAGACTATGAGATAGTAATTTTTTATTGTTGTAAGCCACTTAATATTGGAATAATTTCTTACACAGCAGTAGTATAAAAATTCAGTTCCCTTTCTAGAGAACAGAGGAAATAAATACTCCCAATATGTGAGGGCTTATATATTCATAACTAATTGATCAGAGAAAATATCAACACGTTTTTGAGATTCAAGACTACTGAAATTATGTTAAATATGTCCGAACTTTTGTTTCTTTCCAATGCTTCCTGTTAATTCCTTACTTTTCTATGATGCACATTGAAGTGAAAATAAGGAGACATGAAGTTATGATCAGTAATGCAAATTACCCTTTGAGGAGGGACTTATGTTGTTGCTATATGGGGTCTATATGTTACAATATTCTATAGGACAATTATAGTTACAATTACTACTAAAACATAAAGTGCCATTTGGACTCAAGATCATAATCCTAAATATTGTATTAGGAAATCTAGAGAATGGAAAGTAGAGGAAAGAACTGAGACAAAGAACAAATAATATAAGATAGCATTTGGGAAGCGTATTTGGCTGAGTACCAGATCTCTGAGATAATCTGCCAAAAAAGAGAGAGAGAGAAAGATAGAGAGATGAGAATTTTGACATAATCATATTGAAAAATCACAATGAATGTTTACACAGTAAAAATCCTATTTAACTTACTGCCATTTTATTTGACTATCATTACCTTTACTCTGATTAAAAAGCATCACTGATGTGGAAGCATTTATCATATTTGTTCCTAATGTACCTAGTTACCAGGGAAACAAATCTAATCATAACACTAAAAGACTTCCTTATAAATAAGGCACTTAAAATTTGCATCCACTCAAACAATTGTCAGGCTTAACATAAAATGTATACTTGCCCATCAAAATTATTATCTCTGTTCTTGTATCAATGAATTTACCATCAAGAAAATGTATATCACTTTGTTCATTTCTAAAAAGCTGAGCTTAATGCACAAAACTGGTTAAAAAATTATTGAAAGAACTACAAGAACAAAAGACAAAATGAATAGACACTGGAAGAGCAAAAAGAACAGATAGTATATGGTCAGAGCTTTGAACTGGTTTGAACTTAGTTCAGTCACAGCTTCATACCCAATGAAGCAAAGCAGAATGGTCCAGATTTTCCAAAATGAGAGTGCCTAGAATGTGGGAGGTCTGGTAGCATAGTGACTAAGGCACTTACTTGACTGCTAACCAGGACACTGGTGGTTCAAACCCACCAGCCACTCCTCGGAAGGAAGGTTGGGCAATCTACTTCTGTAGTGATAGTGCCTAGGAAACTCAAGGATGGGTTGCTTTGGGTTGGATCTGACTCAACAGCACATAACAACAACAGAATGATAAGCAGAATCGTAAAAATTACAGTTGAAGTCCTGGAATGGGATACTTGGAAGAAGCATAGGGAGCTTTTCAGGAGCCTTATGCATGATATTGGATTATTGCCCAGGCTGTGGAGAGTGACACACATTTAAAGCAGCACACTTTGCTTCCAACTTTGAGCAAGGCACCATTGTCCTGATTCTGCCATGCAAGAGATTTGTTTATTATACAATATGCATGTTGCCCTTGTTTTTCTAAAAGAGAAGTTAATCTTCTAGCAGAATTGTTGTTGTTGTTGTTGCTGTTATGTGCCGTCGAGTTGGCCCCGACTCATAGCCACCCCTCCTTGGGTTTCCGAGGCAGTATCGCTACGGAGGTAGATTGCCCCATCTACCTTCCAAGGAGTTGCTAGTGGGTTTGAACCGCCAGCCCTCTGGTTAGCAGTCCAGTACCTTAGGCACTATGCTACCAGAGCTACTAAGGTAGTTTGGTAAAGATGAAATATAAACCAAGGAAATTTTATGCTCTATTTATAGATAGTGATTCTGATTTATAAGCTACCAGCTTTGGCTCGATATCATTTTGTTTGGTGCATATGAATTCCTGTACTTCTGTACTCTCATGATTTACAATAAGATTAGCCAATATTTTACATCAATAAAATAATATTTTTTTGAAGGCATGTTCTTAGTTTTTGTGTTTCACTGTTATCACTATGATTTCTTTCTTTCTTTCTTTTCTATGTTGTTAAGGGAGGTAGGCAGAGGTTAAAAATACTTGAAGCATGTTAAAATTAAACCTGACTTCTCAGATTAACTTGGCAGATATCATCATTGATTTGTAACTGTATAATTTCAGGAAATATTATTATTATTATTTTTGCTTTTTATATACAGATTATTTTCAGAAAATTAGGATTATTATATGAAAAATATATTTGTATGATAACATAGCTGGTAATTGTAAACCTGCCTCTGAATTTATTCAAGACAATTCTGTTTAAAATTCTTAAACTATTTTAAGAGTTATAATTTAGGGTCTTACGATAAATTAATCCTTTCATAAGATTAGTAACAAGGAACTCTGGTGGTGTAGTGCCTAACGTATTTGACTGCTAATAAGAAGGTTGGCAGTTCAAACCAAGCAGCCATTCCTCAGAAAGAATATGGGACCATCTATTTCCATAGATGTACTGCTTCCAAAACTCCATGGAGGGTCACTAAGTGTTGGAATTTACTTGATGGCAGTGACTTTGGCTTTTGATTTTTAAGCTTAGTAATACTATCTAGTTTATGAGATTATTAATAGGAACTCATGTGGAACCACATTTCTGATGGGTGTGCTTTCTGATGCCCAAATGTAAGAAAGATCTCTTAGGGGTTTCATTCCGGAAACTGTCTAAGTCATGTTTTTCTGGCCAGGTGACACATTAATCATAGGCAGAATGTTAGCATGTGTATGGGGATCCATCTGAACAGGTGACTTTGGGAAGCAAAAAAAAAAAAAGTTCTTCTTTGCAGTGTCTGCTTTGGTAATAGGCTGTTTTACCTCTGCCTTTAAAAACGTACTACCCTCCCTGGAAGAATAAATGACCAACCCCATTATTGTTGTTGTTGTTGTTAAGTGCCGTCGAGTCGTTTCCGACTCATAGCGACCCCATGCACAGCAGAACGAAACACTGCCCCATCCCGCACCA
>NW_006922147.1:1034957-1039631 GCF_000298275.1 Orycteropus afer afer | reverse complement strand
AGTTTGCTGAGACAAATAAATAATTAGACACAGAACTGAAATTTAAGACATACTTCATGTACAAGATGATAAACTATTTTTGTTGGCTCCAGATAATTGGGTCAACATTTATGATAAAGATCTACATGCTAGGGATTTCCTTTCTAATACCCTAAATTTTCTTGATACTGAAACTTGAAAATATTTTAAAACATATACATGAAAGGTAATTTTTTTTTTATAAAAGGAACTATCAAAATATGTATCACTGTGTAAAATCAAGAGGAATTTCTACAAACAAATGCTATATGTAAAGCAATGCTTCTAGACTGGCACTAATGCCACTCTAAAAAGTATAGTGTCAAATGTTGTCATCAAGGGCTAGTGTTTCAATGCCTGAACAAGACCTGAGGTCAATATGTACCATCAATGCAAAGAACATGACACTGACCTCTGTTTACAGTGGAAGGTAGGGCCATGTTTCTCAATCATTTAAAAAAAAAAAAAAAAAAAAAGGGAAAGAGAAAATGGCTCTACGCCTTCATCTAGGATTCAAAAGAAAATATATAGGTACTTTTAACTAGAGAACCAAAAGTAGGCATAAAAGATTGGAATCAACACCATTCTTTAACCTTAAGGTATTAGAATAGGAAATATTTTGGAAACATGGATGGCCAAAGTCCTTGGGATAAAGAAACAAACAAAAACAAAACATTTCAACAAAAAAATGGAAAACATCAATGCAAGTTTTATCTCAAATACAAATTAGAAAATGCAGTAAGAAAACCTATGTTATAAAAGTAAACACAAAGCTGCAAGACATTCAAGAAAATAGAAAGAACCAAATTAAAGGTGTTAAATTAAATACATTTAAAATACTCAAACTGCAGATAGAAATAACATCAATTAACTAGCAACGTGGAATCTCGAGAAAGAATAACTTGGAAATAATGAAAATATAGAAATTGTAAATGTGGGATAAATAATGGATCTCGAGAAAGTTAAGATTTTGACATAAGAGGTTCTGCTGTTGTTAGGTGCCTTCACAGTCATTCTGACTCAAAGCAACTCCATGTACAACAGAGCTAAACACTCCCTGATCCTGCACCATCCTCACAATCTTTTCCATGCTTAAACCCAACTTCACAGCTACTGTTTAACCCATCTTGTTGAAGGTCTTCCTTTTTGTTATTGTTGCTGTACTTTACCAAGCACTATACCAATCTCTAAGGAGATCTCTGGTAGCATAGTGGCTAAAGCACTTGACTGCTAACCAGAAGGCTGGTGGTTCAAACCCACCAGCCACTCCTCGGAAGGAAGGTTGGGCAATCCTACTTCCGTAGTGATACTGCCTCGGAAACCCAAGGAGGGGTCGCTATGAGTCGGGGCCGACTCGACGGTACATAACAACAACAAGGAGATCTGAGGGTACAGTGCCTAAGGCATTTGCCTGGTCACCAGAAGTTTAATGGTTCAAACCCACTAACCATTCTTTGGAAGGAAGATGGGGCAAACGACTTCTGTAAAGATTTACTGCCTCAGAAACCCAATGGAGGTCGCTATGAGTAAGAATCAACTTGACGGCAGCAGGTTTTTGGTTTTAATACCAAACTCTGGAGACGGACATCATCTTTTGTAAAGTAAGAAAAAAAGAAGAAGACCTTCAAAGACATAGATTGACTCGGTGGCTGCAACAATTGGCTCAAGCACAGCAACCATTGTGAGGATGACACAGGACCTGACAGTGTTCATTCTGTTGTGCATGAGATTGCTTGAGTCAAAACCAGCTCAACACCTGGCAACAATATAGTTTTCACTCATGTTGACTGTGGGTCCAAGTAAAATGATATCCTTGGAAACACTAATTTTTCTCCATTTGTCATAATGTTGATTAGTCCAGTTGTAAGGATTTTTGTTTTCTTTATGTAGAGATATAATCCACACTGAAAGCTGTAGTCTTTGATTTCCATCTGTAAATGCTTCAAGTTGTCTTCTTTATCAAAAAGCAAAGTTGTGTCATCTGCACATAACAGATGTAATGAATCTTCTTGTAATGAATCTTCTTCTAATCTTAATGCTCCATTTTGTTCATGTAGCCCATCTTCTCAAATTATTTGCTCAACATACAGATTAATAAGAATGGTGAAAGGATACAACCATGGCACACATCTTTCCTGACTTTAAGTCACACAGTATTCCTTTGTTCTGTTAGGAAAACTATCTTTTTGTCTATGTACTGGTTCCTAACGAGCACATTTAAGCGTTTTGCAATTCCCATTTTTTGTGGTGTTATCAATAATTTGCTGATCCACACAGTTGAATGCTTTTGCATAGTCAATGAAACACAGGTAAACATCATTCTGGTATGTTTTGCTTTCAGCCAAGATTCATCTGATATCATCAATGACAGCCTTTATTCTCTGTCCTTGTTTGAATCCAGTTTAAATTACTGGCAGTTTCTTGTTGAAGTTTTGCTACCATCATTTTTTAAATTATTTTAGACACCAATATTGTCCTGATTCCATGTGTGCTTCTGAATCCACATTGAATTTCTGGTATTTCCTTACTAATGTACTGCTGCAATCATTTTTGGAATGGCTTTGGCAAAATATTATTTGCTTGTAATATTAATGATATTGTTTGATAATTTCCAATTCATTGAGTTTCTTTGGAATGGGTACAAATATGGACCTTTTCCAATCATTTGTCTAGGTAGCTATCTTCCAAATTTTTTGGCATAAGTAAGTAGGCACCTCAAGCACTGCATCCACTTGTTAAAACATCTCAATGTGCATTCCATCAATTTCTTGAGCCTTGTTTTCTGACCAACTTCTTCAGTATCTACTCACCAACCACCATTTAGTCAATTCTGATTCTTTTGCAAACTAACCAAACTCTCTATCATTGAGTCCATTCCAACTCATAGTGACCCCCACTGTGTTTCCAAGGCTATAAATCTTTATGGAAGTGTATTGCCTCATCTTCCTCCTGTGGAGCAGCTGATGGGTTCAAACTCCTGACCTCTTGGTTAACAGGCAAATCCTTTAACCACTATGCCACCAGAGCTTCTTAATTTTTCTGCAATCTTCCTTATTCATTGTCTATTTCTCATATTCAAATGAGGCAATACCATGTTTTGGTCAGACACAACTTAGTCTTCAAAGTGACATCTTTGCTCTTTAACACTTTAAAGAGTTTTTCTTCAGCAGATTTGTCCAATGCAATATGTCATTTCATATCTTGACTGTTGCTTCTATGAGGTTGACTGTGGAGCCAAGTAAAATCAAATAATTGACAACTTCGTTCTTTTCTCCATTTATCATGATGTATCTTATGGGTTCACTTGTAGCAGTATATTGACAGGGAAATGGAGAAATGCTAAACAAATTCAGAACAGGGTGTGGAAAGAGGGCTATCATTGTTGATGTCAGATGGATCTTGATTGAAAGCAAATATTAGAATGATGTTCTGGTGTTTTTTATTGAATATGCAAAATATGTATTTTATTGAATAAGTGATACTGTTTGCATTGCAACAAATTATGTATAACATTGCAAAAAGTGGAAATTCCAAAACACTTATAAGGAACTTGTGCAAAGACCCAGAGGCAGTCATTTGAACAGAAAAATGGGATACTGCATGGTTTAAAATCAGAAAAGATGTGTGTCAGGGATGTATCCTTCACCATACTTACTAAATCTGTATTCTGCAAAATAATCCAAGAAGCTATATGAGGAAGATTGTGGCATCAGGATTGCAGGAAGAAGCATTAACAATCTGTGACAAGCAGATGACACAACCTTGCTTGTTGAAGATGAAGAAGACTTAAAGTACTTACAGATGAAGATCAAAGACTACAGTATAAATACAGATTACATATGAACATAAAAATTCTCACAACTGCAACCAATAAGATAGGTAATATATCTGGATATGTATAGGGGTGTGTGTGTGTGTGTGTGTGTTAGGGGTGTGTGTGTGTGTGTGTATATATATATATAGCTGTAATAGCCTTGGTGGCACAGCCATTTCACTGTTCACATTTATTCAAAATGTTGCTGGTTCGAACACATCCAGCAGCTCCAAATAAGCAAGATATGACTATTTATTGCCATAAAGATCACAGCATAGAAAATCTTGTGGAGTAGCTCTATTCTACACCCATTGACTTGACAGAACTTAACCTTTTTTATATTTTTGGCAGGAAGTACTAAATTTGAATTATGATATCTTATTTCCACAAAAAACATTCTGTGATAATTAATCCGTATAATGAAATATCTAAAAAATAAAAACTGTGGTGCACAGGTAACAGCCCAGCTTATAGACTGAGACAGACTAGGAAGAAGGAAGAGACTGTCCATTTCTCAAAAAATTGGCCAGGGAAAACCTTATGAATAGCAAAGAAACACTGTTTGGTACATTACCACTCACCTTTAGGAATAGTCTGTTTAGGCTAAAAGGCTCTCAAAATAGGACTGGGAAAGAGTTGCAACATCTGAGTAAACGCAGCCTTAATCACATGGATAAGAGAAAGCTTTCGAGACCTTCATTTGCTGATGTGGTACCACTCAAATTGAAGAGAAAGAGCCGCAGACATCCATTAATCATCGGAACACGGAATGTATGAAGTATGAATCTAAGAAAATTGGAAGTTTTCAAAAAGAAAATGGAACATATAAAGATTGATATCCT
>NW_006922147.1:1029587-1031759 GCF_000298275.1 Orycteropus afer afer | reverse complement strand
CTTAGAATAAAAGAGGTAGAACTCATTTTTCAGCATTTGTTCCTTTATATTTATCTTAAAGAGAAGAGATATAGGAATCTGGAGGTGCTGTTAACATTGAGGTTATTCTGATGATCTGCTTGTGTATGAAGTGGCTTTAGATTCTGTGGTTCAGTTTCATGTTGTTAGTTTATATCAGTTGTACAATAAACCTGAATTAATTTAATTAGTGAGATTAAGAAAGTTTATCCCCTTGCATGGAATCTTAAGAACTGTGTATTTTTCATACGTTCTTTGGATTAGTTTACAATATCACAACTATCTGAAGAAATTCAATTTACCCATACCCTTCCATAATAAAATACATAGTCTCTCAAGAACTCATAATATATAAGACCAATTGCTCATATTTCTTACTTCTTTTCCAAACATAAAAAATATAGAGTATGCTTCTGCTGCTTCTTTTTTTTCTACAAAGTTTGGATACAAGGTATGAATCCATTTACATGAAGAATAAGTTACCCTAAGAAAAAGGACACTTAAATACTCAAATACCACTTCATTTAAATTCTCTCAGCTCATGAAAATACATCTTTCCCCCTAAAATTAATTTGAATTAGTTCAAATTAATTAATATGATTTCAATTCAAAGCAAACGCTACTCAATAATAGAAAAATAAGCATAAATTATTTATTTCTTAATTCATTATTTTGTTATATACATTTTTCTTTTACTTATTCATAAAAAAATCATTGTAGCACATTGATAGTTACTAGCTATTTACAAACAGTCACATGGTCAATTCAGTTACATGTTTTATAAATTGTTTAGGCTCATTAATAGAATCATTTTCCATGTGTTATTTGAAAAGTTTGGCACATGATACTCATGAACAATAAAATGACTGTGGTGACTAATTCCCTTTTTTGTACCAGACTGGAAATTTTCCCATAAATTTCATTTGTGTGCCTCTGTTTGTGACAACCATCTGCTCAGGCTTCACACAATTTTCTGTTTCAGCCAAGATAAAATTAAAATTGACAGAAATATCTACCATTAAAAAGTGGCACAGATAACTGGGGAGTGGAATGTAGTGTGAAATATTTTTATTCCATCCAATACCCTCATTGTAGCAATGTTCTGAATTTGAATATTCCGAGATTTGCTGTGAAGGATTAATTTATAAAGTAAGTGTTTAAATGTAATGAAACTGAATGTTGAGGATATATAAATATTTATTTTATCATGTGAGAATGTTAGTAATTTAAGACTTCTTACTCTAAAGTATTCCTTCTGGATTGAAAAAAGTTAACTGTCCTATATATATATATTTTTTTTTTTTTTTCCTCCCTTGTACAGGCTTAGCATTCTAATGACATCATTCTATAATAATAAGTACAGTACTACTCAAGTTTTTTATGTTAAAGGTCTTAACAACTCAATATTGTAGTTTTAGTTTATGGTCAAAAGGAAAACCATAACCTTATTGGTTCATTATTATTAGAGAAGCAAATAGCAAGTGATAAACTGTACAACCTAATACCATGTTATATCACAGTATTTGAAAAAAAGGATGAAATACACTCTACATAGTACATTGAAACACATTTAGTAAAAGTGAAAATTGACTGTATCAATTACTAAAATAAAAATTTATTTTTAATCTTTTCTAGTAGCCTGGATTTTAGTATATGTAAGGAAAGACTCTATGGAGTCCTGGTGGCATAGTGATTAAGAATTCAGCTGCTACCTGAAAGGCTGGCAGTTCAAAACCATTATTTTGGAGACACATGAGGCAGCAGGCTTCCATGAAGATTCCCATTGTCGTTGAGTCAATTAAAGATTGCAATCTTAGAAACCCTATGGGGCAATTCCACTCTGTCTTATAGGTTGACTACGTGTTGGGTTCAACTCAACAGCATCAGGCAAAGAAGACACATTCAAAAAGAAATGTTCTCACTCTTGCACCACTCTTTAAGGGTGGTTGCTTTTTACTAAGGTGTTTACTTAAGATTGGTCATGTAAATACAGCTGCCATCTATTCTTAGACAGCTCAGGTAATTTAGATGTCATCAAATAGGAAAAGATTAAGGCTTATCTTTATTGCTGTAACACTACATAAGAACCACCTCTCATAAAAATTTGTATGAATAAATCTAATATGAAACATTCAAACCATGTTTGTTTGTATA
>NW_006922147.1:1012865-1028337 GCF_000298275.1 Orycteropus afer afer | reverse complement strand
TCCTTCCGAGGAGTGGCTGGTGGGTTTGAACCACCAGCCGTCTGGTTAGCAGGCAAGTGTCTTAGCCACTATGCTACCAGACACTCAACTAGACCCAGCAAAGTTGATACATAACCTTAACTATCACAATTCCTCCCCTTGTCAACTTGGCACCTGTACAGATCTTCAATGGGTGGCATCTGTACAGATCTCCTTCACTGAGTGGTTCTAGTTCCCTAGTTCCTCTGAGTGGTGACCTCACCCCGTTGGTCTGGAAGGCCCTACCTCTTTGGTATGACAGCCTCGCCCCTTCACTCATAGATAGCAGCTATGGTTCCGTCCCTCTGGCCCACATGAATGTGCAGCCCCACACTCCAGAACCAAGTTGGTGAAGGTCTGACTCTTTGAAACCTAGGGCTCTATGCTGATTCCACTGTCACAGGCCATGATTCCACCCTTTGAGGCTGAGGCAGCTCTGCTTCCTGTTTCCTTGGACTTTGTTTCTGCCTATTAATGCCAAAGGCAACCCACTCCACCAGAAATCTTCCAGCCCAAAAAGCACTCAGTTTTCTTGCTCTGTGGGCCAGCCAACCTGCTACTCTATTCCGGTTTCCACATTTTAGGTATCTTTCAGAGAGCACCCTATTCCCAGTACCAAATGTGTTAGGCTGGGTTCTCTAAAGAAGCAAAACCAGTAAAGCTTATACATATATAGAAAGAGACATTTATCTTAGGAAAATGAATTACACACTTATAGAAGCTGGCCAGTCCCAAGTTCCTGGATCACACATCAAGCTGGAAGCTTTTCCTGACTCATGAAGCTGCAGGGGCTGATGAGCTCAAGGTTGGCTGGAAGTATAACAGCTGTTGAATCTGACAGATGATGAATCCAAGATCACCAGGCCAAATGGTAGATTGTTCACTCACATACAGTTGTAGGCAGCACAATAGGATCCAGATCCACACAGGAATCTGTCCTTTTCCCAGGATGTCCATATATATATTGGAAGCAGGCACCACCACTAGGAAAACTCCCTTTCAATGGATTGGCTACTCAAAACATATACATCTGATTCCATCATGGGAATAACCACATCACAACTGCTTAAACCACTCAGAATGGTGGTCCAGCCAAGTTGACACACAACCCCAACTATCACAGATGCCATCAAGACAGCTCAAACACATAGTGACCCTACATATAACAGAAGAAAACACTGTCCAGTCCTGCGCCATCCTCACAATCCTTGCTTTTACAGCCAGAGTGGAGGAAAAGACTCTAAGTTCATCTCATTGAGGGTCATTCCCTATATTGCTGACCCTCTACTTTACCAAGCATGATAACCTTCTCCAGGGACCAGTCCCTTCTGACAACATGACTAAAGTAGGTGAGACAAAGTCTTGACATTCTTAATTCCAATGATCAATCTGGCTGCCCTTCTTCCAGGACAGATTTGTTGTTCTTCTGGCCCTCCATGTAGTTGCAGTGTTCTTTGCCAACACCACAATTCATAGGAATCAATTCTTCTTCAACTTCCTTATCCATTGTCCACCTTTCACATTCATATAAGACTATTGAAAATACTATAGCTTGGGTCAGGCACACCTTAGTCTTCAAAGTAACATCTTTGCCCTTTAGCACTCTACAGAGATACTTTGCAGCAGATTTGTCCAGTGTTATTGGACATTATATGTCTTGAATGCTGCTTCCATGGGTGCTGATTATGGATCAAAGTGAAATTAAATCTTTGACATTTTCAATATTTTCTCCATTTATCATGATGTTGTTTATTGTTCTAATTTTGGAAATTTTGTTTCATGTTGTGTAATCCATATTGAATGCTATAGTCTTTGGTTTCCAAGTCATCCTCACTTTCAGCAAGCAAGGCTGTCATCTGCATATCTTAGGTTGTTCATTAATCTTCCAACAATACTGATGTTGCATTCTTCAAATAATCCATCTTCTTGGATTATTTGCTCAGGATACATATTGACTAAGTACGGTGAAAGGACATAACCCTGACACACACCCTTCCTGATTTTACACCATGCTGTCTCCCCTCATTCTGTTTGAACAACAGCCTCTTGGTTTATAGAGAGGTTCCTCTTAGTTCACGTACATGTTCCTCATGAGCACAAATAAACATTGTGGAATTCCAACTATTTCCAGTGTTTTCTATCATTTGTTATGATCTCCACAGTTGAATGCTGTGGTAGTTATGTTTGTGTGTCAACTTGGCTGGGCCTAGTTGAGTGGCTGGGCAGCTGATGTTAGTTATCTCCCATGATAAAACTGGCTACTCAGCTGCTTGTGGGATTTACCATAAGCAGTTGAGTAGCTGCCTTTGGGACATGGCCTGATTCCTGTATGTAAGGAGAAGCCTTGGGAATGGTCTCTAACCTATGGCACACTTGGACCCTGAATGTAGCCGTGTCATTGCTCAACAGCCTGCTATGCTCTGCCGAACTTGGGACTTACGATGGATTTAAGTTAATGGCCTGCCATGTGGTTTCTTAACATTGGGACTGTGCCTTTTTACTTGTCAACCTTGGGGCTTCTCAGCCTCAGCAGCCAGAAGCTGTCTGAATGAAGAAACACCTCTAGCTCCAGTGGGCCAGTAGCAGGAGTCAGAGCCTGGCACTTTGAACTTGGACTTAAAGCCTCCAAATTGGAAGAATAAACTCCTGTTTGTTAAGGCCGTCCCATTTGTGGTATATTTCTTGTCAGAGCAGCACTAGGTAACCAGAACAAATGCCTTTGCATAGTCAATAAAACACAGGTAATCATCTTTCTGGTATTCTTTGCTTTCAGCTAAGATCCATCCAACTTCAGCAATGATATATTAGTTTCATGTCCTCTTCTGAATCCAGGTTAAATTTCTGGATTTTCCTGTAAATATACTGCTGAAAATGTTTTTTAATTATCTTCAACAAAATTTTACTTGTGAAGGATACTAATTATATTTTTCAGTGATTTCCATATTGTGTTGGATCACCTTTCTTTGGAATGGCACAGATATGGATCTCTTACAATTAGTTGGTCTTCCAAAATACTTGGCATAAATTAGTAAACATCTCCATTGTTACATCTATTTGTTGAAACATCTTAATGAGTATTCCATCTATTCTTGGAGTCTTGTTTTTCACCAGTTCCTTAGTGCAGCTTGGATGTCTTCCTTCAATACCAATTGTTATTGATCAGATGCTACCTCCTGAAATGGTAGAATATCAACCAACAATTTTTGATACTGTGAGTCTGTATATTCCTTCCATCTTATTTTGATGCTTTCTGCATGGTTTGATATTTTGCCCATAAAAGTCTTCAATATTGCAAATTTTTTGTTCTATTTTTCAGCTTGAGAAATGCAGAGCATGTCCTTCCCTTTTGATTTTCTTATTCTGAGTCTTTGCAGATTTCACTGTAATATTTTACTTTGTATTCATAAGCCACCCTTTGAAACCTTCTGTTTAGGTCTTAGTTCATCATTTCTTCCTTTCACTTTAGCTACTCTCCATTCAAGAGCAAATTTCAGAATCTCTTGTGCATCCATTTTGTTCTTTTCTTCCTGTCCTGTCTTTAGTGACCTGAGTAATAGATTAGAGCCATAGAACACCAATGACTGAAAACCAGATGAGTTGTAGAATGACATCAAGAACATCATGAAGAAACAAAAGGTCACAAATTCAAGTAGGATATAATCAAGGTCGTCCTTTGGCTCTCATGAACTTGTTTTAATTTGTGTCATCTTCTACTTGACCTTGCATATGAGAAATTGATGGTAGTATGTTCCACAGTCAGTTCCTGGCCTTGTCTTGACTGATGATATTGAGCTTCTCTATCACCTCTTTTCAGAAAGGCAGTCAATTTGATCCTGTGTATTCTCTTTGGTGATTTTTACATGAATAGTCACTATTTATGTAGTTGAAAAAGGTATTTGCAATAAATAAGTCATTGGTTTTGCAAAATATTATCATGTGCTCTCCAATGACATTACTATCACCAAAGCCCTATTTTCCAGCTACCAAAGATTCTTTGTTTCCAAATTTTGCATTCCAAACACCAATAATTATCAATGCATCTTGATTGCATGTTTGGTCAATTTCAGACAGCAGAAGTTAGTAAAATCTTCAATTTCTTCATCTTTGCCCTTATTGGTTGGTACATAGATTTGAATAATATTAGTACTAACTGGTAAACGTAAGGATATTATCCTATCACCGACAGTTTTGTACTTCAGTATAGATCTTGAAATGTTCTTTTTGAGGATGAAAGTTATGCCATTCCTCTTCAATTTGTCATTCCATGAATAATAAACCTTATGACTCTCTGATTCAAAATGGCCAATTCCCACCCATTTAAGCTCACTAATGCCTAAGATATTGACCTTTAAATGTTCTGTTTCATTTTTGGCAACTTCTAATTTTCCTAATTTCATATTTTGAACATACCATGTTCCTATTATTGCAGCTCTTTTTCCCCCATTTTGTTTCCTTCCACATCAGCAATGATTGGTCCCAAAATCTTTACTCCATGCATGTCATTAAGATCTCTTCTACTCTGAGGAGACAGCTCTTCCCCAGTTGTATTTTGAGTGCCTTCCAATCTGAGGGGCTCATTTTCAGGCACTATAGCAGACAATGATATATAATATCTTTAAGTTATATATAATCCTGGCATTTTAACTTGTAAAATATAATTTTTGTCTTGTCTTTTGGCTATTGTCTATGTAGTAGACTTTTCCTTTTCTTCCACAAAAGAATCTGCAAATTGTTATTGTCAGCTGTACAGCCAATTCCGATTAATAGTGACCATATATGATCAAGTAGAACTTCCAATAGGATTTCCTGGGTTGTAAACTTTACAGGGGCAGGTTGCTAGATCTTTTCTTTCATGGACACATTAGTCACTTTTAACTGATTACCTTTTGGTTAGCAGTCAAGACCTTAACTGTTGTACTACCAAAAACCAAAAAAACAAACAAACAAACTCACTGCCATGGGGTTGATTGTGACTCATAGTGACTCCCATGGGTTTCTAACACAGTAAATCTTTATGGAAGCAGACCGGCTGACCTGGCTGGCAGTTCAAACCACTGACCTTTCAGTTAGCAGTCAAATGTTTTAACCACTACCTCAACTAATCTACCAGAGTTCTGTAATGTTACCTTGTCTAATATACATTACAAATGTTAATCCTCTATGTGCATTTGATTAACATAAAGTGTTTAGTTTTATTTAGGTGTAGGTCAATCATCATTAAAAATATTTTTTGTGGTATAATAATTAAAACACATACACATACTTCCAATTCTTGAAGTTGTGTAAACCAGCAGACCTTACCACACTCTGAAAATAATTAAAAATTAAATCAAATGTAGACAACACTTTTAAAAAGTGCATCACATCAGTTACTTAGTAAAACAGGACCACAGGGATGTATGTAAAGTTATAAAACTTACTTTTGGCTTAAGTATTTTTAACAAACAATGTAAATCTAGGATAATTTGTAAAAATATAAGAAAACAAAAAAAATTTCCATCAGTGTAACAATAGTTACACTAAAAATTAACATTTCAAAAGAAAGAATGAAAGTCAGAAGAATGGAAGAATGTGATTTTACATCATCTTGAAAAAAATTACTATGAGCTTGCCATGGCGTTCTTGATATTTCTTTCAATCATGAGGTGAAAAAATATAATCGATCAAATGAAAAGAAAAAAAATAAGAAATTTTAGTATCAGCTAAATCTTACTTAAATAAATTCTTAAATATATAGTACAGGCACAAAAAAATAATACCAAAAGAAAATCACAGGGTATAATAACAATAATAATAATAATAATAATAATAATAATAACCAAAGAAAGTTATAAATATGTGAGTAAGTTTAAAGAAATGTATATCATAAAAACAACAATAACAGTGTTCACAGAGTTTAAATGTATATAATAAAACCAGTATATAAATATCTAGAGGAAAGTTTGACATTAAAATATTATTAAATCTTTGCAGTAGGGGACAGTAGTATGGATATTGCCAAATTTTAGACTTTGATGACATAAGCATTGATGTTTTGATATCTGGAATAGAATTATAATCCATCACTTACAAATGAGTAGACAAAACAATGTTGTTATTGCTGTTAGGTGCCATCAAGTTGGCACCAACTCATAATGACCCTATGTACAGCAGAATGTAACACCGCCTGGCCTTGCATCAGCCTCACAACCTTGTTGAAACTGAGCCCATTGTGGCAGCCAGCATCAATCCATCTCATTGAGGGCCTTCACTTTTTTACTGACCCTACAATTTACCAAGCATGATATCTTTCTCCAGGGCATGGTCCCTTCTGACAACATGATCAAAGTAGGTGAGAGAAAGCCTAGCCATTCTCACTTCCAAGGAGCATTCCACCTGTACTTCTTCCTGGACATATTTGTTTGTTATTCTGGCAGGCCACAATACTTTCAGTATTCTGTGCCAACACCACAACTCAAAAGTATCATTCCTTCTTTGGTCTTCCTTAGTCATTGTCCAGTTTTCACATGCACATGAGGTGATTGAAATTACTATGGCTTGGGTTAGGCACACCTTATTCTTCATATGCTCTTTAGCACTTTAAAGCAAATGGAAAAGATGACAAGATAAAAGAGTTGAAGAAAGATTTCAAAGAGCACCTCAAGAAGACAAAATCAATTATAATAAAATGTGCAAAGACCTGAAGTTAGAAAACCAAAAGGGAAGAACAAGTTTGGTACTTCTCAAGCTGAAAGAACTGAAGAGAAAATTCAAGCCTTGAGTTGCAATATTGAAAGTTTCCATGGGCAAAATACTGAATGATCCAGGAAACATCAAAACAAGATGGAAGGAATACACAGAGTCACTGTACCAAAAAAAGTTGGTTGTTGTTTATCCATTTTAGGAGGTGGCATATGATCAAGAACTGATGGTATTGAAGGAAGATGTTGAATCTGCACTGAAGGAATTGGTGAAGAACAAGGTTCCAGGAACTGTTGGTATATCCATTGAGAGTTTTCAACAAACAGATGCTGTGCCAGAGTTACTTATTTGTCTATGCCAAGAAATTTGGAAGACAGCTACCTGGCCAACTGTTGGGAAGATATCCATATTTCTATCCATTCCAAAGGAAGGTGATTCCACAGAATGTTGAAGCTATTGAACAATAATATCATGAATATCACAAGCAAATAAAATTTTGCTGAGGATAATTAAAAAATGGTTCTAGCAGTATATTGACAGGTAACTACCATAAATGCAAGCTGGATTCATATCAGCAATAATATCCTGGTGTCAGATGGATCTTGGCTGAAAGCAAATACCAGAAAGATGTTTACTTGTGTTTTATTGACTATGCAAAAGCATTCAATTGTGTGGATCATAACAAATTATGGAAAACATCGAGAAGAATGGAAATTCCAGAACACTTGATTGTACTCATGAGGAGCCTGTACATAGACCAAGGAGCTGTCATTCGAGCAGAACAAGAAGATACTGCATGGTTTAAAATCAAGAAGAGAGTGCATTAGGTTTGTATCTTTCACCATACGTACTCAATCTGTATGATGAGAAAATAATCTGAGAAGCTGGACTATGTGAAGAAGAATGTGGCATCAGGATTGGAGAAAGACTCATTAACAACCTGCAATATGCAGATATCACAATCTCACTTACTGAAAGTGAAGATGACTTGAAGCACTAACTAATGAAGATTAAAGACAGTATGGATTACACCTCAACATAAAGAAAACAAAAATCCTCACAACTGGACCAATAAGCATCATCATGATAAATGGAAAAAAGATTTAAGTTGTCAAAGATTTCATATTACTTGGTTCCACAATCAACACCAATGGAAGCAACAGTCAAGAAATCAATGACATTATTTATTGCACTGGGAAAATCTGCTGCAAAATAGAAAACAATAGATTGTATAAAAATGCTCAGATAATTTAAAGAAGGGAATGCAATGAGTTGGGAGAAATAACATGAACATTGAGTCCAATGGAATATGCACATTAACATTGTAAAACAAAATACTCAAATATATCAAAGATTGCAATAAAGATACATAAACAAGTTAAAATAATAATCTAATTATTGTCTTAATGGGAGATAATGTAAAATTTTTCATAGCCACCTATTCAAGTTTTTATATATAAATATATAATCTAACAAAAGCATTAATCAGGCAAACATTCACTATATTTTAATGCATTTTACTTCACCTCTAAATTCGTTTTATTACTAGACTATTGTGATGGAACTCAAGGAAGCCTAGAGGATGTCATTGTTCTTTTATTCATGATTTAGCCTGAAGGCAGACATATACTATCTGCTCCATAATCTGCTCCCATGGTCCCACAACTTTAGTCCTCTTTGACATTAGAGTGCAATAGCAATTCTGAATCCAATCCAAAGTCCAAGTCCATCTCATCTGCCTCATCTTACAAGCCACATGGAAATTATATATATATATATTCTTATATATAAAATATATTATAAAAGAATGAGTGAGAATTAAACATCATGGTAAGAATGGAATAACCCTAACCAGTTCTTATTATAATAATTTTTCTTTTCCCTTTTAAAGGCCCACTGCATATTATAGTGGACCAACTATGATTTTGATGGCTTTATATAATTCTTTACTAATATTAATGTTTCTTTCCTTGACTTGTAGAGTGTCATGTGTAGTGATAGCTCTGTACTCACCCTACTGTTTAAAGTGTATAATCAAATCATTATTCTGCACAGCACCAATTGGACGAAGCCCAAGCCTAGAAAATAGAAACTCAGCTTGAATAAAATAGGGCATTTTTCTGTTTAGGTTTTGACAACATTGAGAATTCCATCCAATCTAGAATACAATACATACTCCATGATATATTACATTAATTGAAAATAAATAAAAAGAGATTAGATTTTAAAAAATCCTTCATTTGTGATGCAGAATACTACACATTAAGAATCCAATGCTAGATTTTAAACCACGCATATGGGTATATAATTAAGGTGATTGATGAGTAGCAATGCTGACATTAAAAAAAAAAAAAGAAAAAAAAGAAATTATGGAATTTGGAGCTTCTTGAATATCGTTCTTAAACCAGTAGGAATAAACATTATAATTTAATCAATATTATAATTAAGCTACAGGGGTATTTTAAAAATAAAAAGAATAGGGGTAAATTAAAGACTTTCTGATTAAAGCTATAAAATAGTGATGTTCAACAAGATATTTTCCTTGATTACTTTCAAATCAAATGTCTGAGTTTTGTTTTATGTTGTTTTTTTAATTTTTTTCATGTTATGTAAAAAGAATTTCTTCATATAACATGCTCTATGAAGAGAAGATCTTGAGTTTGCCAATTGGAAGGAAAGACTTTATAAATTGTCTCTATAATAAAAGGCATATTTTGTCAACATAATAAATCGTAATTTTCCTGATTTTTTTTCTTTACCTCCAAAAGTATTCTAATACATCTCTACACAAGGTCAAATTTAAATCTTTGATCTCCTTTACTTAATGTTTTCTTTTGTTAATTCAGAACAAGTCAGAAAATGGCATGTTATTTCCTTTTAATTCATATATTGAGAACTCCTAGAATTTCTATGAGAAACTGTAAGTATCTCAGAAATCTTTTCCAGGTACTACCACTTTAGTGAAAAATAGATCAGATCTATTTCCTCCTCTTGCTGACAAGACTTATTAGCAGATTTTGCAGTGAATGAAAATTATTGCTATTGTGGCTGGAATTAGTAATGCAGATTCTAGGAAGTGCCAATAATTCTGGGCAACAAGTGTGATTGTAAGGAGTATTTCAATTTCTTGTTGCTGGTAAAAATCTTGTCATACTTTCTCTGTAATCTCTAATCTATAAATTTTCAGGTTCAAATGATTTTAAAAAAGGAAATTTGACATTTCCTTTTAGCAATTTTCTTATTTTTGGAAATTTCTTCTCCATCAATATCTACTCATACCCCTAATGTGGAAGATTTGTATATCTTCGTGGAAATCATAAATGAACCTAAGTTTGGAATTCAAACAAAATATCTTTGCTATTTCAATATCAAATAATCCCAGCATAAAATATAGACATTATTTATTCACAACTGCACTGAACCAAAATATTAATTTATTCAGAATTTATTCATTTAAATAAAATAAATTCTAATTTTAGATAAATATATAGGAGCATTATAAGCATTTTATAATATTTGTAGTTCATCATGTCAAAATAATCTTTCTTGTCATTTCATCTGCACCAATAGTGACAGAATAAAAAAGGATTTTACTTGTGTGTGAATGTGATTATATGTGACTATATTTGTGTGCTTAAGGACATATAGGAAACATGAATAAAAGATTGGCAATCACAGATTACTATGAAATGGCAATGGTAGTTTTCTCTGTGAGTTAGAAGTAATAGAATATATATATATATTTTTCTGTGCAGAAATATTTATCATTTTATATAGCTTTTTATAAAAAAAATCAACATTTACATTTCTGAATATATGTTGTTATTGTTAGATGCTGCCAAGTCAATTTTGACTCATATTTACTTTAACAACTACTAGTAGGATTTTTCGGTACCAATGAATTTCTCTCCTCCTCCCCTAATCATAGGAATAATATTTTTGAATGACAGGGTATGGGATAACATGGATGTGTTTTTCAAGATACTATATTTGATACAATGCTCCTGTTGACTTTTGCAAAAGTTGTTGGGTTCAAGACGGGGCACTACATTGGGCCAAATTGAGTCTAGTAGAGCTGAGAGGATCTGGAAGCTGAAAGCACTGACTATATTATGAAAAGTGGGTACCAGTGTTTAAGAGAGAAGTACAAAATTGTGAAGGCAGAGAATGTGAAGTTGCAAAACAAAATTTAGTCATGTTTCTTTTACAAAATCAAAATAAACATGGAAACATATAATATGAATAACCATGTTCAAATGTGGGAGCTCTGGTGGCATAGTGCCTAAGGCATTTGACTGCTAACCAGAAGGCTGGCGGTTCAAACCCACCAGCCACTCCTTGGAAGGAAGGTTGGGCAGTCTAATTCCATAGTGATACTGCCTTGGAAACCCAAGGAGGAGCCACTGTGAGTTGGATCCACCTCAACAGCAGTGTGTTGTTGTATGTTTAAATGCAGATGGTTTTAAAAGATGATCATAGTGACACTAGGTATTATTTAATAATGAAAAAGTGAATCAAAATGATTGGCCTAATCAATCCAGTGGTATCAATGGTGTAATGCAGTGAATAATATATTTGATCTTTTTTCTGAGTCTTTGTTAATTATTAGTTAATTATTATCACTCTATTAGTGAAAGATTTTACTGTTTTTTGCATTACTTTTTTGGATTTGGACTTCAGTGCTATATTCTATTATTAGATATGACTATATCCACAAGCTGATAAGCATATCTGCTTTCAGACATTATATGCATAACCAGATTTAAAGTACTATATTAAACAAGTTAAAAAAAATAGATGAAACAATGGTTTTCAAATTTTGGACATCAGGCAACATCAACAGACATTTATTCCTAGGAGAATGGGATCAATCAAAGTGAGCAGTAGCTATCGCCTAAAGAAAATCTCCAGGCACGAGTGTAGAGAGAATAACCTAAGAAAAATTTAGCAGTCTCCTAAGTGAGGAAACAGTTCAGAATAGAGAAGGACAAAGGGGTTAAAATTTGGAGGGCAGATACTGGACATGTGATAAATGCAGGTAGAAGAGATCTCCAGAGACCTCAGAGGATTTCCCTCAAACCAAGTGAGTAAGGATCTGTATGCATGTAGCAAAGCTACTAAGGCTAGGGAAAAACTACTAAAAAAGGGCTGGTAGAACAAACTTTACAGCACAAATAGTTTAAGATCTAGTATAATGGATACTAGAAAGATCTACTATAATGGATATCAAATGTGGTTCTCAAAAAGATTTTGCTCCAAAGTAGGGCAACATGAACCCTAGATTATAGGCCACTCTGAAACCCCTTAAATAAACATAAAAGCAAACTTTAAAATTATCAAATGTTTCCATATAACATGCTAAGTCAAGAACCAAAATTATATAAAGTTATATTTAAAAAAAAAATGTGTTCAACAATGTAAAATAACAATATCTGTTTTGAATATATTTATGAGGCATGCAGAGAATCATGAAAATATGATTCATAATGAAAATCAAAGACAGACCCAGACATCAAAGAGATGACAGAAATATTAAATAAGATACATAAAATAGACATTATAAATATACTTGACATTTTCCAAAAGAAAAATAAAAGCCTAAGAAGAAGAAGAGTAAGAGAAAAAAAAAATACCAAAATTAAACCTTTTGGCTTTCCCAGCAGACTACTCACTACAGCAAAATAATTGTTTAATTTGAAGACATAAAATCCCCAATAAAACAACATTACAAGAAATGTCCAGTTTCTGGCAAAAGAACCAGAGACATGGAGAGAGAGAGAAAATATCACTGAGATACAGAAAAGCATCCAGAGACCTAATATACAAGGAGCGCTTGAAGAAAACACATATGCATAAGAGAATGTTGTTGTTAGGGACCATCGAGTCAGCTCCTATCATAGAGACGTTATGTATGAAAGAATGAAACACTGCCTGGTCCTGCGCCATCCTCACAATCCTTGCTATGCTTGAGCCAATAGTTGCAGCCACTGTAGCAATCAATCTCCTTGAGGGCCTCTCCCTTTTTCTCTAACCCTCTGCTTTACCAAGCATGATATCCTTCTCCAGAGACTCCTTTGTTGTCACTTCTGATGACATGACTGATATAGGTGAAATGAAATCTGGCCAATCCTCTGAAGAGGATTCTGGCTACATTTCTTTCAAGATAGATGTGTTAGTTCTTTTGGCAGTCCATGGTATTTACAGTATTCATTGCCAACACCACAATTCAAGTTATTATTTCTTCTTTGGCTGTCCTTATTCATTGTCCAACTTTCACATGCATATGAGACTATTGAAAAGACTATGTCTTAGATTAGTCACACTTTAGTCTTCCAAGTGAACATCTTTACTCCTTAACCCTTTAAAGAGGCCTTTTACAACAGATTTACCCAGTGCAATATGATGTCTGATTTCTTGACTGTTGCTTCCGTGGGTATTGATTATGGATCCAAGTAAAATGAAAGCTTTGACAACTTCAATCTGTTCTCCATTTATTGTGATATTGCTTATTGGTGCAGTTGTGAGGACTTTTGCTTTCTTTATGTTGTGCTATATCCATGTTGAAGACTGTAGTCTTTGATCTTCATCAGTAAGTGCTTCAACTCATCTTCATTTTCAGCAAGCAAGATTGTGTCATCTACATACCGCAGGTTGTTAATGAGTCTTCTTCCAATCCTGATGCCATATTCTTCTTCATACAGTCCAGCTTATTAGATTATTTGCTGAGCCTACAGATTGAATAAGTAAGATTGTAAAGGAGACAACCCTGACACACATCCATGTTGCATTTAAAGCATGCAATATCCCCTTGTTCTGTGAGAAAGATTGCCTTTTGGTCTACGTACAGATTCCCCAAGAGTACAATTAAGTGTTCTGGAATTTCGATTCTTTGTAATGTTATCTATAATTTTCTATCCTCTACACAGTAAAATGACATTGTCAAAAAACATGGTAAACTTCTTTCTGGTATTCTTTGCTTTGGGCCAAGATCCATTGGACATCAGCAATGATATCCCTCAATCCACATCCTCTTCTGAATCTATCCTGAATTTCTAGAATTTCCCCTTCGATATGTTGCTGCAACCATTTTTGAATTATCTTCCACAAAATTTTTCTTGCATATGATATGATGATATGGTTTGATAATTTCCACATTCTATTGGACATTTTCCTTTGGAATGGGCACAAATATAGATCTGTTCCAGTCAATTAGCCAGGTAGCTATCTTACAAATTTCTTGGCAAAAATGGTAAGGACCTTCAGGGCTGCATCCATTTGCTGAAATATCTCAATTGGTATTCTCTCAATTCCTGGAGCCTTGTTTATAGTCAATTCCTTCAGTGCAGCTTTGACATCTTCCTTCAATATCATTAGTTCCTGATATACTACTGCCTGAAATGGTTAAACATCAACCAATTATTTTTGTTACAGTGTCTTTGTGTATTCCTTCCATCCTCTTTTAATGCTTCATGCATTGTTCAATATTTTTCCCCTACAATCCTTCAATATTGTAGTTCAAAGCCTGACATTTTTGTTCAGTTCTTTCAGCTTAAGACACTCTGAGTGTGTTCTTCCATTTGGGTTTTCTAACTCCAGGTCTGTTTCTATTATTATAACACATTACTTAGCCTTCTCAAGCTGTCCTTTGAAATCTTATGTTTAGGTTTTTTTTTTTTCATCATTCCATTCCATTTGCTTTAGCTTCTCTCCATTCAAGAACAAGTTTTATCATCTCTTCTGACACCAATTTTGGACTTTTCTTCCTGTCCTGTCTTTTTAATGACCTTTTGCTTTTTCATGTATGATGTTCTTGATGTCATCCCACAACTCTGATTTTCATTCATTGGTGTTCAGTGAATCAAATCTCTTCTTCAGATGGTCTCTAAATTCAGGTGGTGTATAAAAAAGGTCATATTTTGGCTCTTATGCACTTGTTTTAATTTTCTTCAGCTTCAACCTGAACTTTGTTGTTGTTGTTGTTATGTGCCGTCGAGTCGGCCCTGACTCATAGCGACCCCTCCTTGGATTTCTGAGGCAGTATCACTACAGAAGTAGGATTACCCAACCTTCCTTCCGAGGAGTGGCTGGTGGGTTTGAACTGCCAGCCTTCTGGTTGCAGTCAAGTGCTTTAGCCACTATGCTACCAGAGCTCCTGAACTTAAATAATGACAATTGATTTATGATTCAAAGTTGGTTGCTGGCCTTGTGTTGAGCAATGACATTGAGATTGTCCATTGTCTCTTTCCACAAAGATAGTCAGTCAATTTGATTCCTATGTATTATATCTGGTCATAACATGTGTATAGTCAATGTTTGTGCTGAAAAAAAGTTATTTGCAATTAATAAGTCTTGCAAAATTCTATCATGCAGTCTCCATCATTTATATCACCAGGGCCATATTTTCCAACTACCAATGTCATGTCTTTGTTTCTAATTTTTGCATTACAATCACCAGTAATTATCAATACATCTGGATTGAATGTTTTGTCAATTTCCCACTCTATCAGTTGGTAAAAATTTTTGATTTCTTCATCTTTGCTTTTAGTGATTGGTGTGTAGATTAGAAAACTTGTAGTATTAACTGTTCTTCCTTATAGGCATATGGATATTATCCTATTGTTGACAGGATTATACTTCAGGATAGACCTTAAAATGTTTGTTCTTTTTCAGAATTAATGCAAGATGTCATGCCTCTTCAATTTGTCATTTCCAGCACAGTAGAGCATATGATTGTCTGATTCAAATGGTACTACCAGTCTATTTCAGCTTACTA
>NW_006922147.1:985121-994756 GCF_000298275.1 Orycteropus afer afer | reverse complement strand
GACGAAAGAGGGGGAGGCCTTCAACGAGATGGATTGACATGGTGGCTGCAATGATGGGCTCAAGTATAGCAGGGATTGTGGGGCTGTTGCGGATCGGGCAGTGTTTCGTTCTGCTGTGCATGGGGTCGCTATGAGTTGGAAACGACTCGACGGCACTTAACAACAACAACAACAATATAAAGAACAAATTTATGGTAATAAATTTAACAACATAGATGAAATGGACACATATGTTGAAAGCCATATTATCAAAGTTTACTCAAGAAACACTAAATAACCTACTGTATTTACTAAAGGAATTAAATTTGTAATCATATTTTTCTATTCAGACAATACCAACTTCTGATAGAATCACTGTTAAATTATTTTAGAAATTAAAGAATAAGGACTACCAATTCTAATGATATTTTCGTTCGATGAGGCCAAATGTTCCATGATGGTAAAATGAGAAAAAGGCATTCTACGAGAACTGAAAACCAATTATGTCTCATGAAGCTAGAGTAAGAAAGTTGTATTTACAATTTACCTACCATTGTTTGTAGTGTTACTCTGCAGTTGATAATTTATTTCATCTTTTTTATGATTGACAAAGTTTTCATTACTTCTTGCTCTTGAAATATATTCTCACTGTGTATAGAATTTTAAGGTGACAGAAATTTTTAGTAAGTTGAATCTAACAGTGCATGAAAAGAATAAAACATCAAGACCAACAGTCTTATCCCAGGAATGCAAGGTTCATGGAAAATTTCATAATTAATATAGTTCTCTGTAGTACAAGCCAAAAATAAATGAATGTTTACCTTAATACTTTCAGAAAAAGCTTGCAACAAATATTCAATATCTATTCATCACAAAAGGAATGTTGGGAGTGCACTGTTAAAGTGTTTAACTGCTAACCAAAAGCTCTGCAGTTTGAACCTATCAGCTACTCTGTAGGAGAAAGATGCGGTGTTCTGCTTCCATAAGGAATTCAGCCTTAAATCCTGTACAGGGCAGTTATACTATGCCCTATAGTGTTGCTATGAGTTGGAATCTACTTGATGGCAATGGGTTAGCTTTGTTTATTTATTTATTTTCCTATATTCTTGATCAAAAAAAAAAAAAAAAGAAGAAGAACTTTCAGCAAATCATTGATTAAAAGAAACTCTACCAACATAATGAAGGATATCTACAAAAAGCTTACTACTAAAAACATACTTACAACCATGAATATATATAGGTTTCACAGAGGCTCTCTCTACATGTATATTTATGTTTGTTGCAAACATATCCATGGATTTAGTTGAACATACAAGGGACAAAATCATGAAAACATCTCAGTCATAATTAAATATCTTGAAGGAATGATTCACTGGGTGTGGGGATTCAGGACCATAGTTTTGGAGGACATTAATGTCAATTGGCATAACATAGTCCATAAAGGCAATGTTTGACAAACTACTTTGATGAATAGGGGCAGAGGTCTTAAAAGGTTGTGACCAGACATCTAATGTGCAACTATTGGTCTCTCCATGTCCAGAGCAAAGAATAGTAAAGGAAATCAAAGACACAGGAAACAAGTATTTAAAAGAATTAATGGATCACATAAAACCCAGCATCCAAGACCCTGAGACCAGAACTAGATGATGTCTGGCTACCACTGCTGACTGTTCTGAAAAGGATTAAAATAAAAGGTCCCTAAAGGAGTGGGAGAAAATGTAGAACAAATCTCAAAATTATAAAAATGACCAGGCTTACTGGTCTGACCAGAACTGATGGAACCCTTTAGACTATGGCCCTTAAACATCTTTCAAAATAGGAATGGAACTTAAAGGCTGTGACTCAAGTGACAGCCAATAGTTAGGCAGATCTATAGGTGAATAACATAAGGAGGGTAGGCACTCATTACAACAATAAAGCATGTAAAATCAACAGGACAGCATTTGCCTATGTATAGAGCTAGGAAGGTAGATGAGGGTAGAAAGGAAAATGAAGGGAAAGGGAGGTGTAGGGGGGAAGTGGGGAAAATGCTGTTATATTTTGGAGATTGTAGTAAATGTCACAAAACAGAATGTGCACAGGTTGCTGGATGGAAAACCAATTTGCTCTGTAAAATTTCACAAGATACAATTTAAATACATACATACATACATACATATTGATCAAAGATTGAATGATGTCCAACATATCTTTTCTTAAGATTTATCATTGGCATTTTACTGGTGGTCCTGACCAGTGCAATAAAGGAAGAAAAAAAATTAATCAGATAGGAAAGAAAGAAGTATATTATAATGTTCACAGAAACATTATTTTCTATGTAGAAAATGCTAAGGAATATATTTTAAAAAGAACTTCTAGAATTAACGAGTAGGTGCCAAAATTTTGTAGGATACAAAGTCAATATACAGCCATTGGTTCAATCAAAATCTAAATCTTGATTTAGATTTAGATTTGATAGAATAATTTTCAATTGGAAAATGTAGTTAAAATATCATTTAAAATAACATTAAAAACCTCAGAATAAGTTACTACTATTTGATAAGAGAATTGAAAATCTAATACACTGAAAACTATAAAACATTCTTGAGAAAAACTAGTCACAGAAGTGGAAATACATACTATGTTCATGGATCTGAAGAGTCAGTCATATTAAAATGTCACTTTTATCCAAATAGACTTATAGCTTCAACAATATCTCAATCAAAGGCTAATTCTCTAGATAAATGGAAATAGAAAAGATTTAACATACAGAAAACAATTATAAAGAAGAGGAAGAAAATTGAATGATTTACACCATATTACAGGAGCTCTGGTAGCGTAATGCGTAAGGCACTTGACTCCTAACCAGAAGGCTGGTGGTTCAAACCCACTAGCCACTTCTCAGAAGGAAGGTTGAGCAATCTACTTCCATAGTGATATTTCCTTGGAAACCCAAGGAGGGGTCGCTATGAGTCGGTCCCGACTTGACAGTACATAACAAAAACACCAACAACACCATATTATATCACATTACACCATATTACACCACATTACCTGCATGATATTTAGGTAAAAAGGAGCAGGAGGCAAGGCTAGGCCCCAAGCCATCTAGAGCCAGGAAAGGAAGGGAGTGGCCAGGAACCACAAAGTGGCAGGTTCCAGGTAGGAATTAGGTAAGGGGAGGGTGCAGAGGTTTCCAACAGCTAAGGGAGACAAACTTGTCTGTCAGTGTGTCATCCTGTGTGGCTTGAATGTTGCTGTGAGGCTTAAGGCTGGGCCACCAGTGTTTCAGATACCAGCAGAGTTGCACGTGATGCACAGGTTTCAATGCAGCTTACAGACTAAGACACATTAGGAAGAAGGAGGAGAACACCCACTTCTCAAAAATTGGCCAGGGAAAACCTTATGAATAGCAGAGAAACACTGTCTGATACATTACTGGCAAATTTATGAATAGCTCAGAAACATTGTCCATAACAGTGCAGGAAGATGAGCCCCTTGGGTTGAAAGGCACTCAAAATAGGACTGGACAGAGTTGCCTCACCAGAATAGAAAGAACCTTAATGATATGGATAAAGTAAGTCTTTCAGGACCTCCATGTGCTGACATGGAACAACTCAAGTTGAGGACAAAGAACTGCAAACATCCATTAATAATTGGAACAGGGAGTGTAAAAAGTATGGATGTAGGAAAATTGCAAGTTGTCAAAAATGAAATGGAACACATAAAGATTAATATCCCAAGAATTAGTGAGCTGAAATGGACAGGTTTTGGCGATTTTGAATCAGACAACCACTTGATCTACTATGCTGGGAATGACAAATTGAAGAGGAATGGTGTGGCATTCATTGTCACAAAGAATGTTTCAAGATCTATCCTGAAGTACAATGCTCTCATTGATAGGTTGATATCCATACACCTACAAGGAAACCAATGAGCCACTCCTCAGAAGGAAGGTTGGACAATCTACTTCCATAGTGATACTGCCTTAGACCCAAGGAGGGGTTGCTATGAGTTGGATCCAACTCGACAGCAGTAAGTTTGGTTTTGGTTTTTGGTACAAGGAAAAGCAGTTAAAAATAATATTATTCAAATTTTACACCAACCACCAGAGCCAAAGATGAGGAAATTGAAGTATTTACAACTTCTGCAGTCTGAAATTGACCAAACATGAAATCAAGATATGTTGATTATTATGGTGATTGGAATGCAAAAGTTGGAAATAAAGAAGAATCATAATTAGTTGGAATATCTGAACTTTGTGAGAGAAACAATGCTGGAGATTGCATGGTAGAATTTTGCAAGACCAGACTTATTCATTGCAAATACATTTTTTGAATAAGATAAAAAGTGGATATACACGTGGACTTCACCAGATGGAGTACACAGGAATCAGATTGACTGTATCTGTGGCAAGAGGAAATGGAGAAGCTCAGTATCTTCAGCCAGAAGGTGACTGTGGAACAGACCATCAACTGTTCATATGCAGGTTCAAGTTGAAGCTGAAGACAATTAAAACAAGTCCAGGAGAGCCAAAACATGAGCTTGATTACATCTCTCCTGAATTTAGAGACCTAAATCTAAAGAATAGATTTGATGCATTGAAGACCAGTTACCAAAAACCAGATGAATTGTGGGATGATATCAAGAATATCATCCATGAAGAAAGCAAATGGTCATTAAAGAGTCAGGAAGGAAGAAAAGACCACAATGGATATCAGAAGAGACTCTGAAAATTGCCCTTGAACGAAGAGAAGCTAAAAAGAGCTAAATAGAAGATTTCAAAGAGCAGCTCGAGAAGACAAATTCAATTATTATAATGAAATGTGCAAAGACCTGGCATTGGAAAACCGAAAGGGAAGAACACACTCAGAAAGAACGGACTTATTTCTCAAACTGAAAGAATTGAAAAAAAAAAAAATCAAGCCTTGAAGTTGCAATGTTCAAAGATTCTGTATGGGCAAAATATTGAGTGATATAAGAAATACAAAGAAGATGGAAGGAATACAGCAAGTCACTGTACGAAAAAGTATCGGTTGATGTTCATCCATTTCAGGAGGAGGCATATGATCAAGAGCCAATGGTACTGAAGGAAGAAATTGAGGTTGCTATGAAGTAATTGGTAAAGAAAAATGCTCCAGGAATTGACACAATACCCATTGAGATGTTTCAACAAACCAGTGCTGCACTGAAGGCACTCACTTGCCTATGCCAAGAAATTTGGAAGACATCTTCCTAGCCAACTGAGTGGAAGAGATCTATATTTTTCCCATTCCAAAGAAAGGTGATCCAACAGAATCGGGAAATTATCAAACAGTATCATGAATACACACACAAGTAAAATCTTGCTGGACATAATTCAAAAATCATTGCAACAGTACATTAACAGAGAACTTCCAGAAATGCAAGCTGGATTCAGAAGAGGACATGGAATGAGGTATGTCATTGCTGATATCAGGTGGATCTTGACTGAAAGCAAAGATTATCAGAAAGATGTTTACTTGTGCTTTATTGACTATCCAAAAACATTCAATTCTGTGGATCATAACAAATTATGGATAACATTGACAAGAATGGGAATTCCTTAATTGTGCTCATGAAGAACCTGGACAGAGATTAAGAGGCTGTCATTGGAACAGAACAAGGGGATACTGCATGGTTTAAAACCAGGAAGGGACTGTGTCAGTGTTGTATCCTTTTGCCATACTTATTCCATCTGTATGATGAGCAAGTAATCCAAGAAGCTGGACTATCTGATCCTAGAAGAGTGTGACATCAGAATTGGAAAAAGCCTCATTAACAACTTGTGATATGCAGACGACACAACTTTACTTGCTGAAAGTGAAGATGACTTGAAACAATTATTGATGAAGATTAAAGACACCAGTCTGCAGTAGGGATTACCTCTCGACATACAGAAAATGAATACTCTTACAACTGGACCCACAAGCAGCATCACAATAAATGGAGCAAAGATAGAAGTTGTCAAAGATTTTGTATTACTTGATTCCTCAATCCACACCGATGGAAACAGCTGACAAGAAATCACATGATGTATTGAACTGGGCAAATCTGCTGCAAAAGACCTCTTTAAAGTGCTGAAGTGCACTTTGAAGACTAAGGGCACCTAACCCAAGTCATGGTATTTTCAATTACCCACATGCTTGTGAAATATGAGCAATGAATAAAGAAGATCAAAGAAGAGTTGATGCTTCTGAGTTGTGGTGTTGTTGAAAAATACTGAAAGAACAATAGACTGCCAGAAGAACTAACACATCTGTCCTGGAAGAAGTGCAGCCGGAATGCTGCTTTGAAGCAAGAATGCCAGACTTCATCTCAACTGGTCATGTTGTCAGAAGGACCAGTCCCTGGAGAAGGATTCATGCTTGGTAAAGTGAAGGGTCAACAAAAAAGGGGAAGGTCCTCAATGAGATGGATTGATGCACTGACTGCCATGATGGGCTCAGGTATAGTCAGGATTGTGGAGCTAGTGCAAGCAGTGTTATGCATAGGGTCATTGTCAGTCAGAGAGTACTCGACAGCACCTAACAACAACAACAACAATTAAATGTCATTTCACATTCGCTGGGTAGGGCAAATGGTTTGTCCTCAACTACTAATCAAAAGATTGATGGTTTAAATCCAGCTCATGGCATTGTGAAAGAAAGCCCTGGTTATCTGCTTCTGTAGGATTAAACCAAACTTAACTGCTATTGAGTCAGATCCAACTCATAGCAACCCCAATAAGGTTTCCAATGCTGTAAATCTTTACAGAGGTAGACTGCCTCGTCTTTCTTCCAAGGAGCAGCTGGTAGGTCTGAACCACCGACTTTTTGGCTAGCAGCCAAATACCTTAACTGCTATACCACCACATCTCTTTTCTGTAAGGTTATAGTAGTCATTGAAAATTCTATGGAATGAATTTCTACTCTGAGACAACTGGAATATCTAAGTCAAAATCAGCTCAACAGCAACATGTTTGGTTCTGAGTTTTTAGAATGACTGAACTTAAAAATACTGATCAATTGAATATTGTTGTTGTTGTTATGTGCTGTTGAGTCAGACCCAACTCATAACGAACTCTCCTTGGGTTTCCAAAATGGAATATTAGTAAACATATAAATCATGTGTTATTATTATTTACTTTGATTAGAATATAAAATTATATAACTTTGGAATACTGCTTGCAATTTTTTTAAAAAGCTAAGCTTACACCCACCATGTGACCCAGCCATTATATTCCTAAGTACTTGTCCAAGAGAAATGAAAACATATGTCCGTACAAGTATGCACATGACTGTTAATAACAGCTTTATTTGTAATAGCAGAAAACTGGGGAAAAAAGACATGTGTCTATCAATAGGTTAATGGATAAATAAATCATGATATATCCAAAAAATGGAAAGTTATAAAGAAATAAAAAAACTGATAAAATAGTAAATAATTTGAGTCAATAACAAAATAGTTATTCTGAATGAAAAGAACCAAACAAAATAAAGTACATATTGTATTTTTCCATTTAGGTATAATTTTAGAAAAGACAAATTAATCTATGTGGATGGAAAGCAGGACAGTGTTTGGCAACCAAGTAAGAGATGGTAGAGCAAGCTGTATCTTATAAAGTGTCAAGAAAAAAATCTTTGGGAAATTATGCAAATATTTACTATCATTATTGTTGTAAACATATTATGTTAACAACATTATTGAATGTATTCACAATAATAATAATAAATATTTCCATAATACACATAAATACAGATATATATGACTTAATGTCCTTTTGGGAAACGTACCACTGAACATAGATTTGTGGTCCAATTGAGTTGTTTTGTTCGCTTTCTTTTTTTAAAGGGAAAGCAGCTCTCTTTTTGTTTATTATTTCCTGTCATTGTTTTAGAGACCCTAAATCCAGACTCACAGTACTAGACCATGGATGGGATACAGGTAGGTGAGACAGAGGACATGGCTCTAGTTGCAGACTCTAAGGCTTTGTCAGATGCGTGGGTGGGGAGCAGCAGAGCCTGCCCAGCCCAAGGTGCCTCTGCTTCTCCTGCAGAAGGCACATGTAACAGTGGTTGGGCTGGGTGCACTCCACTCCCTCCTCACTCATTCCCTCTCGCTCCACTCTCACTGTAGCCCTCTAAGCAATAACACCATGAATTGGCACAACTCCAAAATTGTCCAATTTCACAGAATGTATTGTGGATATTAAGTGACACATACTTATATACATAAAAACCTACTGCCATCAAATCCATTCCAACTCATAGAGACTCTAGAGGACAGAGCAGAATTGCCACAGAGGGTTTCCAAGGTTGTGAATTTTTAAGGAAACAGACTGCTTCATCTTACTACCCCAGACTGGTTAGTAGGTTCAAAATGCTGACCTTTTGCTTAGCAGCCCAACGTTTTAACTGCAGTGTCACCAGAGCTCCTTTGTGTGTGTGTCTCTGTGTGTGTGTATTTACATATATATATACATATATGTATATATGTAAATACACATATATGTTGTTGTTGTTATATGCCATCGAGTCAGACCCAACTCATAGTGACCCCTCCTTGGATTTCTGAGGCAGTATTACTACAGAAGTAGATTGTCCCATCTTCCTTCCGAGGAGTGGCTGGTGGGTTTGAACTGCAGCCTTCTGGTTAGCAGTCAAGTGCCTTTAGGCACTATGCTACCAGAGGCTCTCTATATATATTTATACACACACACACACACACATATACATATGTATACACATATACATGCATGGATATGCACACATATTTTGCAAACATAAATACATACAGAAGGAACATATATAAACAAGTTACTATTGAATCATCTCTGACTCATGTTAACTTCATGTGCATCAGTATAGAAGTGTACTCCATAGGGTTTTCAGCGGCTGAATTTTTAGAAGTAAATCACCAGGAGTTTCTTCTAAGATACACAGATATCAAAACATATCACATTGTGCATATTGCATATATGCAATTTATTGTACTTCTCTTATACCCTAATCAAAACATAAATCTTTAAAAAGCTGGTAATAATAAAAACCCTCACATCTTAGATGGTAAAAAGGCTCAAGCTACTCCTTCTCTGGGCCTGATATTACCCCAATGATTATAATTAAGTAAATGAAAGTGAGAAATGAATAATAGCAGATAGAACCTCCATAAATGTTCTGTTTAGTTCCCTGCTATAGAAAGGTACAAGAAATTTCTATAATCCCTATTTTGTAATAGAGATAAATGTCCAGTAACTGGCTTAAGTCATTCACCAAGATAGTAGAGATAGAAGACTAATCCATTCTGCTCCATGAATATGAGATAGACTTTCCATTAAGCCTTGTTACCAGTGACATAAAAAATGTTCTATTGTGTAAGCTCACACATCACAAAAGGAAGTTTAAAATAGGAAGCCACTTTTTAAGAAAATAGCATGAGTTTTCAAAAAAAAGAAATATCCTACTATTTTCATTGTTGCAGACATTTCCATTTGCTCTTTTTTTTTTTTTTTTTTTTTTTAATAAACTTTCTTCTCAGGTGGTCCATGTGACTTTCCCCTCTCAGTGCCCTTTTTTTCTAGCAATTCGTGTCCGTCCAGCTTTCCCTCTATATGAGTGCTGCCCCTCTGGTGTCTCATGGCTGATTGATCTAAGGGGTGCATCTCCCTAAAGTAGGTG
>NW_006922147.1:977383-985021 GCF_000298275.1 Orycteropus afer afer | reverse complement strand
AAATATCCTACTATTTTCATTGTTGCAGACATTTCCATTTGCTTTTTTTTTTTTTTTTCTTTTTTTCAACAAACGTTCCTCCCCTCTGGTCCATGTGACTAGCCCCTCTCTGAGCCCTTCTTTTCTATCTATTCGTGTCCGTCCAGCTTTCCCTCTATATGAGTGCTGCCCCTCTGGTGTCTCATGGCTGATTGATCTAAGGGGTGCATCTCCCTAAAGTAGGTGAATGCATTGCCCTGGGATAGATGTTCTGCATGTAGGTCATTCTACCATTGGGCTAGCAGCCAATCCATGGACTTTGTCCATTTCTAGGCCCAAAGGGTAACCAGGAGCCACACTCTTGGGGATTCCATCACACTCTATTCAACCAGTAACTCTAATCTTTTTTGTGTTTTTGAATTTTGTTCAAGATTTTTCCTCCTACTCTATCCATGACCTCTGCTTTTGATCCCTTTCCAAGTGGTTGGCATTGGTTGCCAGGTACCATCTAGTTCTTCTGGTCTGGTGTCATGAATGCTGAGGTCCTCATGGTCCATCCTATCATACTCTTTTAAACTTTTATTGCATGAAAAAGAAATCATTTCTTGAATTCCATATGGATGTTATAATTTAACATTCATATTGAGAGGGTTTCTTAAAGTAGGCACATTTGAATAAAGAGAGCTATCTAACAGGGAGAGATATACAATAAAATAAGGCAAAAGCAGTCACACTGTGAACTAAGACTCAGAAGTGGTCCCCCAGACTATAGCCCTAAGTCACCCTTCAGGCCCAGAATTGGACTCACTTCTGTGGCTTAACTCATAGCCAAGCAATACACAGGCCTATTAGCTGAACAACTGTACCAGGGAGATGCACTCCATTGAACAATCAACCACCAGAGATCAGAAGGGCAGCATTTGCACAGAGAAGAGTTAAGAAACCAGGAATGCATAGGTAAGAAGAACAGAGGGAAAGGGTAATCATAGGGAGGAAGTAGGAAGAAAGCTGTTACATTGTGGGTGTTGTAAACAGTATCACAAAATAAAATATGTATGAACTGTTAAATGTAAAATGAATCTGTTTTGTAAAATTTCACCCAAATCACAATAAATATTTTTTTTTTTTTAAAGAAGATTCAGAGGTGGAAGCCTGCTTGCTATGCCCAAGGAACAAGGAGGCTGGTGTTTTCAGAGTGAGATAGATATTAAGTGTTGTAAATGGAAAGATTATGAAGCCTTAGAGAGACAATATAGGGGCTAGGTTATATAAAATTCGGTAAAGCATTTGGAGTCTTATAGAAAAATAAATGCAATTTGCATTCATGGAAACTTTGGTATTAAATGTGACAAGAAAAAAATTAACATTAGAGGACAACTAACAGATGTTTAAATGGAGTAATAAGCAATCTTTCGCAAGATGTGACTCTGGAGACTATGCTCTGCTCATGTCTTAACTACTTCCGCAGTTCTAGGATATTATGTTTCAGAATGATCAATGGTAGAAAATATCACAAACAAATAGGCATGGCTTCCATTTTTTTTTTATTTTAGAAATGATATTCTTTAACAGATGTGATATTTGAATTATATATATATAATTTTATCATGATTTGGATGAGAGTTACAGAGCAAATTAATTTTCCGTACTGTACTTCACATACATTTTGTCTCATGACATTGACTGTAATCTCCCACAATGCAAAAGCTCTCCTCCCACTTCCTCCCCATAGTCGCCTCTTCCTTGTGTCTTTCCTTCCCTTGTGCTCTTGCTCCCTGAAGTTGTCTCCCTGTGAGTACCAAGCCCTTCTATTCTCCCATATTTGATATCTCCAAGGAACGTATCTACCAAATGTAAATGTTCAGCTCATATGCTTATCTTTCACTTGGCTGGAAGTCACAAGAGTGGATTCAATTCCAGACTGAAGGACAGCTAGGGCCCATAGTCTCAGGGGTTCCGCCAAGCTGTATCAGACCAGCAAACCTGGTCCCTTTTTTTATGATTTTGAGTTTTGTTCCACATTGTTGTCCCACTCTATCTATCCAAGATCTCCTATATAGATTCCCCTCCAAGTGTTTGACAGTGGTAGCCAGGCACCATCTAGTTTTTCTGGTCTGAGTCATTACAGGCTGAGGATCACATGGTGTATTAGTAGTCCCTTGGACTAATTTTTTCCATGAATTTTTGGTTTTCTTCATTATTCTTTGCTCTGATGAGGAGAGACACACTGTTGCATCTAGATGGCCCCTTGCAAGCTTTTAAGATCCCAGTTGCTACTCACAAAGTAGGAGGTGGAACAATGTTTTTGTGTAGTATGTCATGCTAATTGAGCTTGATGTCCCTGAGACCATGGTCCTCAGCCCACAGGTCCAACTCCTTGCTCTCTATGGGTAGCTGGTTATAACCAAGAAGTGACTACATCCTTGCCCATCTAAGGGACATATATTAATTACTAGGATTAGTGATTTAAATTCTTGATCACCAATGACAACAAATGCAACAAGAGATGCACACTTCTGTGTAAGAGGCTTTGGGCATTGAGCCAAATTTACTTAATGTCTTCATTAATAACAGTTACAGAGTTCTTGATGTAAAGATTATTGGACTATAAATTTGCTGAAAAGGACACAGTGAAAGTAATTTGGGAGTGGTCTAAATAGACCAGACCCACAGCCATTGAGTCAATTCTGACTCGTAGCAACCTCATTGGCTTTCCAAGGCTGTAAATCTTTACAGAAGTAGATTGCTTCATCCTCCTCCCACAGAGCAGCTGGTGGATTTGAACCACTGACCTTCTGGTTGGCAATCAAATGCCTTAAATCTGATTCTCCAAAAACTGCTATTGTAAGGTATATTAGTTACTATCTATGTGATTTTAATAGGCAGCTTGTAAATTCTTTTTCAGTGGCATCTACCAAACAAACAAACAAATTGGCAACCCCATGTTTGTCAGAGTAGAACTGTGCTCAACAGGGTTGACGATGATTGATTTTTTTTTTTTTTTTTGGCAGAAGTTCACCAGGCTTTTCTTCCAAGGTGACTCCTGGTGGACTGGAGCTTCCAACCATTTATTTAGCATCCAAGTATATAAGCATCACTTAGGGAATACTAAAGTTATTCTTAGTTACTCACAAATTTTCTCATATGTTTCTAGATTAATTCTTGTTTACTCAGGACTGTCCAAGATTTAGCACTGATAGTGCTAAATAGCACTGGCGTTCCAGCTAACCTTTTCATCCTGAACAGACAAGGATGATTACTTGCCCTTTTTATAGTTCTCTTGAAAGACAGCTTGCAGTACATGGTTATCTTTTAATATTTGTATTAAGAAATAATTTATACAAAATAACACATAATCTATAAGCAGTTAACAATAAATGTACTCCCCCCATCACTCATCTCTCCATTTGTCATACTGTGATGGTTTGTGTGTTGCTGTGAGACTGGAGGTTGTGCCACTGGTATTTCAAATACCAGCAGGGTCACCCTTGGTGAACAGATTTCAGGGGACCTTCCAGACTAAGACAGACTCAGAAGAAGGAAGGGGCCATCCACTTTCCAAAGAAATGGCCAATGAAAAATTTTTGAAGAGCAGTGAAACACTGTCTGATATATTACTGAAAAACATTATAAACAGCCCTGAAACACTGTCCAATATAGTGCCAGAAGATGAGCCTCTCAGGTCAGGAAAAAAAAAAAAAACAACTCACTGCCAACAAGTTGATTTGATTCATAGTGACCCCTCCTTGGGATTCTGAGGTGGTGTCACTATGGAAGTATATTGGCCAATCTTCCTTGAGTGGCTGGTGGTTTGAACCACCAGCCTCTGGTTAGCAGTCAAATGCCTTAGGTACTATGCCACAGAAGACACTCAAAATATGACGGGGGAAGAGATGCGTCCTCCAAGTAAAGCCTACATTAATGATGTAGACAGAGTAAAGTTTTCAGGACCTCCATTTGCTGATGTGGCCTGACTCAACATGAGAAGATAGAGTTGCAAACATCTATTAATAATAGGAACATAAAATGTATGAAGTATGAATCAAGGAAATTTGGAAGAAGTCAAAAATAAAATGGAATGTATAAAGATCGAGGTCCTAGGCATTAGACAGCTGAAATGGACCAGTTTTGGCCATTTTGAATGAGACAACCACATGATCTACAACACCTGGAATGACAAATTGAAGAGGAATAGCATGGCATTCATCAGCAAAAAGAATGTTTCAAGATCTATCCCGAAGTACAGTCTTGTCAGTGATAGGATAATATCTCTATGCCTACAAGGAAGAACAGTTAATACTACTATTATTCAAATTCACACACCACCCATCAAACTCAAAAATAAGGAAATTGAAAACCTTGATTATATCCCTCCTGATTTTAGAAACCTTCTAAAAAAATAGATTTGATGCATTGAACACCAATGGCTGAAAACTAAAGGAACTGTGGGGTGACATCAAGAACATCATCCATGAAGAAAGCAAAAAGTCATTAAAAAGACAGGAAAGAAGAAAAGACCACAATGGATGTCAGAAGAGACCCTGAAAATTGTCCTTGAATGGAGAGTAGTTAAAGCAAATGGAAGAAATAACAAGATAAAAGAGCTGAACAGAATATTTCAAAGAACAGATTGAGAAGACAAAATCAATTATTATAATGAAATGTGCAAAGACCTGGAGTTAGAAACCAAATGGGAAGAACTCACTTAGCATTTCTCAAGCTGAAAGAACTGAAAAAAAATTTCAAGCCTCAGTTTGCAATATTGGAAGATTCTAAATGGGAGCTCTGGTAGCATAGTGGCTAAGACACTTGCCTGCTCACCAGAAGGCTGGTGGTTCAAACCCACCAGCCACTCCTCGGAAGGAAGGTTGGGCAATCCTACTTCCATAGTGATACTGCCTCAGAAACCCAAGGAGGGGTCGCTATGAGTCAGGGCTGACTCGACGGCACATAACAACAACAACAACATGGGTAATATATATTGAATGATGCAGGAAATATCAAAAAAAGATGGAAAGAATACATAGAACCACTGTACCAAAAATAATTGGTCAATGTTCATCCATTTCAGGAGGTGGCATATGATCAAGAACCAATGGTAATGAAGGAAGAAGTCAAAGCTGCACTGGGTGAATTTGTGAAGACCAAGGCTCCAGGAATTGACAGAATAGTCACTGAGATGTTTCAACAAACTTATGCTACACTGGAGGGACTCACTTGTTTATGCCAAGAAATTTGGAAGACAGCTTCCTGGCCAACTGACTGGAAGAGATCCATATTTGTACCCATTCTAAACAAAGGTGATCCCACAGAATGTGGAAATTATCAAAGAATATCATTAATATCCCATCCAAGTAAAATCTTCCTGAAAATAATTCAAAAATGTTTGCAGTAGTATATTGACAGAGAACTGCCAGAAATGGAAGCTGGATTGAGAATAGGATGTGAAATGAGAGATATTATTGCTGACTTCAGATGGATATTGGCTGAAAGCCAAGAATAGCAGAAGGATGTTTACTTATATTTTATTGACTGTGTTAGATTGGGTTCTCTAGAGAAGCAAAATCAGTAAAGCTTATAGAGAGAGAGAGAGAAAGAGAAATTTATCTTAGGAAAATGGCTCACACACTTATAGAATCTGGCAAGTCCAGAGTTTTTGGATCAAACATCAAGCTGGAGGCTTTTCCATACTCACACAACTGCAGGGCTAATGAGCTCAAGGTTGGCAGGCAGTATACTGGCTGTTGACTCCAAACAATGATGAATCCAAGATCTCCAGGCTGAATGATGGATTGCTCGCTCATGGACAATTGTAGGCAGCACAACAGAATCCCGATCCACAGAAGAATGTCTCTTTTCCCAGGATGGCCATAAATATACTGGAAGCAGGCCACACCCCTAGGGAAACTCCATTTCAATGGATTGGCTGCTCAAAACATATACATCTGATCCCATTATGGGAACAACCCACATCATGATTCCTTAAACCACATAGAATTGTGGTCCAGCCAAGTTGACACACAGCTCCAACTATCACATTGACTATGCAAAATCATTAGATTATATGGGTTATAACAAATTATGGGCAACATTGAGAAGAATGGGAATTCTGGAACACTTAATTGTGCTCATGAGGAACCTGTACATGGATCAGGAGACTGTCATTTGAACAGAACAAGGAGATACTGCATGATTTAAAATCAGGAAGGGAGTGCATCAGGGTTGTAACATTTCACCATACTTACTCAATCTGTATGTTGATCAAATAATCTGAGAACCTGGACTATATGAAGAAGAATATGGCATCAGGACTGGAGGAAGACTCATTAAAACCTGCAATATGCAGACGACACAACTTTGCTAGCTGAAAGTGAGGATGACTTGAAACACTTACTGATGAAGATTAAAGACTTCATTCTGCAATATGGATTACACCTCAACATAAAGAAAATGAAAATCCTCACAATTGAGACCATGAGCAGCATCATGATGAATGGAGAAAAGGTTGAAGTTGTAAAAGATTTCATATTACTTGGTTCCACAATCAACACAAATGGAAGCAGCAGTGAAGAAATTAGATGACATATTGCACTGGGCAAATCTGCTGCAAAAGACCTCTTTCAAGTACTGATGAGCAAAGATGACACTTTAACCACTAGGGTGCACCCAACCCAAGCCATGGTATTTTCAAATACCTTATATGCATAGGAGAGCTGGACAATGATTAAGGAAGAAGAGTTGATGCTTTTGAGTTGTGCTAGCAAAGAATAATGAAAATACCATGGACTGACAAAAGAACTAACAGATCTGTCCTAGAGGAAGTGCATCTGGAACGGTCCTTGGATTAAAGAATGGCCAGATTTCATCAGACCTACTTTGGACATGTTGTCACAAGGGACCATTCCCTGCAGAAGGATATCATGCTTGGTAAGGTGGAGGATCAACAAAAAAGAGGAAAGCCCTCAAAGGGATGGATTGACATAGTGACCGAAACAATAGACTCATATAGCAAGGATTGTGTGGCTGGCACAGGACGAGGCAGTGTTTTGTTCTGTTCTACATAGGGTCACTATGAGTTAGAGCCAACTCTATGGCACCTAACAACAACAACCACATTGTTCTCACCACCCAACTAAAAACATTGAAATCCTATTCACTATTGGAGTGATAGGCAACATAATGATACAATTGGAAAATACTGAATTTGCCAAAGATTTCATTTTACATGGATCAGCAATCAGTGTCCTTGGAAGCAATAGTCAAGCAATCAAATGATGTATTCCACAGGACAAAGTGGCTGCAAAATGGTTCTTCAAAATGTTAAAAAGCAAAGATGCCACTGATAAATAACATGAGCCTCAATCAAGTTCCAGCATTTTCAATCACCTCATATGCATGTGAAAAGTGGACAATGAATAAGCAAGATTGAAAACACTGATGACTTTGAATTATGGTATTGATGAAGAATATTGAATGCACTATATTGTTGTTGTTGTTGTTTGCTGTCGAGTCAGCCCCGACTCATAGCGACCCCTCCTTGGGTTGCCAAGGCAGTATCACTATGGAATTAGATTGCCCAACCTTCCTTCTGAGGAGTGGCTGGTGGGTTTGAACCGCCAGCCTTCTGGTTAGCAGTCAAGTACCTTAGGCACTATGCTA
>NW_006922147.1:968238-977128 GCF_000298275.1 Orycteropus afer afer | reverse complement strand
GCAACGATGGGCCCATACATAGCAATGATTGTGAGGATGGCCCAGAAACATTGGGAATGTTTCCTTCTGTTGTATTTAAGGTCACTCTGAGTCAGAATAGACTTGACAGCATCTAAGAAAAACATCCTTTGTGCCCCTTCCCCATCTTTTTTCCTCATTCAGAGATTATTTCTTTGATAAAATCTGTGATTTTGCTACTCTACTAAATTTATTTTTATTGTTATTATTTTTACCACAAATTGAAGTGTACCCAAACACTATCATTGTTAAAACACCATTTTTAGAGAAGTGTTAGATTTATGGAAAAATTTTATAGATAGAATGAAGAGTTTCCATATACACACCGTGGCCCATTCAATGAAGTTTTAATTATCATTGTTTTAGAATTTCATATAATTGTTACCATACTGTACACATTGTTCTAGACGTTTCACTGCTCAGTATTATAGAAATGCATTCCTTTCATCAAGTGAACATCTATGAAACATGTTCATCTTCATTGCTGTAAATATTAATAACAAACCCTTATATAGGGCTCACTATGCTCCAGAAATTATTTTAAGCTCCTTTAATAATCAAACTCCTTTATTTCTTGCAGGACCTAAAGTGATAGAAACTGTCATTATCACATTTTATACATGAACTAATCGAGATACAGAGAGGTGAAATAAGTCTAGAAAAATTAATGAAAGACTTAAAATTTAAATACATAAAGTCTGACTGTAGATGCTTCATTCTTAGTCACCAGATGTGGTTGTGGTTAGGTGCCGTCAAGTTGTTTTCAACTCATAGTGACCCCATACACAGCAGAATGAAACACGGCCTGATCCTGCGCTAGCTACATGATGCTTGCTATACTTGAGCCCATTGTCACAGCCACTCCATCAATCCATCTCGTTGAAGGCCTTCCCCTCTTTTTTCCACCCTCCACCTTACCAAGCATGACATCCTTCTCCAGGGAATGGTCCCTTCTGACAACATGATCAAAGTAGGTGAGACAAAGTCTGGCCATTCTCGCTTCTAAGGAGCATTTTGGCTACACTTCCTCTAGGACCGATCTGTTAGTTCTTTTAGCAGTCCTGGGTACTTTCAGCATTCTTCCCCAGCACCACAACTCAAAAGCATCAACTCTTCTTCAGTCTTCCTTATTCATTGCCCAGCTCTCACATACATACAAGGTGATTGGAAATATCATGGCTTCTGTCAGGTGCACCTTAGTCCTCAAGGAGACATTCTTGTTCCTCAGCACTTGAAATAGTTCCTTCACAGCTGACCTGCCCAGTGGTAAGTGTCGCTTAATGTCCTGACTGCTGCTTCAATTGGTATTGATTGTAGAACGAAGCAACATGAATTCTTTGACAACCTCAATATTTTCTCCATTGATCGTGATACTGCTTATTGGTCCAGTTTTGAGGATTTTTGTTCTCTTTACATTGAGATGTAATCCATACCACAGACTGTTGTCTTCAGTCTTCATCAGTAAGTGCCTCAAGTCGTCCTCACTTTCAGCAAGCAAAGTTGTATTATCTGCATATCTCAGGTTGTTAATGATTCTTCCTCCAATCCTGATGCCACGGTTTTCTTCATATAGTCCAGCTTCTCAGATTATTTGCTCAGCATATAGATTGAATAAGTATGGGAAAAGGATACAACCCTGACGCACTCCCTTCTTGATTTTAAAACATGTAGTGTCCCCTTGTTCTGTTTGAACAACAGCCTCTTGGTCAAGGTACATGTTCCCCATGCGTACAATCAAGTGTTCGGGAATTCCCATTCTTCTCAATGTTATCCATAATTTGTCATGATCCACACAATCAAACGCCTTTGCATAGTCAATAAAACACAAGTCAACATCTTTCTGGTATTCTTTGCCTTGAGCCAAGATCCATCTGACAGCAGCTATGATATCCCTTGTTCCACATACTCTTCTGAATCCAGCTTGCACCTCTGGAAGTTCTCCATCAGTATACTGCTGCAACTGTTTTTGAATTATCTTTAGTAAGATCTTACTTGCATGCAATATTAATGATATTGTTCTATAATTTCCACAATCTGTGGGATCACCTTTCTTTGGAATCGGTACAAATATGAATCTCTTCCAGTCAGTTGGCCAGGTAACTGTCTTCCAAATCTTTTGGCATAACAGAGTGAGTGCCTCCGGTGGAGCATCTGTTTGTTGAAATATCTCAGTGGGTATTCTGTCAATTCCCAGAGCCTTGTTTTTCACCAATTCTTTCATTGCAGCTTCAACTTCCTCTTTCAGTACCATTGGTTCTAGATCATATGCCACTTCCTGAAATGGATGAAGATCGACTAGGTCTTTTGGGTACAATGACTCTGTGTATTCCTTCCATCTTCTTTTGATCCTTCCTGCATCATTCAATATTTTGCCCATATAATCTTTCAATATTGCAACTTGAGGCTTAAATTATTTCTCAATCCTTTCAGCTTGAGAAATGCTGAGTATGTTATTTCCTTTGGGTTTTCTAACTCCAGGTCTTTGCACATTTCATTATAGTAATTGGCTGTGTCTTCTATAGCTGTGCTTTGAAATCTTCTGTTCAGCTCTTTTATCTTGTCATTTCTTCCATTTGCTTTAGTTACTCTCGACTCAAGGGCAAGTTTCAGAGTCTCTTCTGTCATCAATTTTGGTCTTCTCTTCTTCTCTCTTCTTTTTAGTGACTTCTTGTTTTCTTCATTGATGATGTTCTTGATATCATCCCACAATTCTTCTGGTTTTCAGTCATTGGTGTTCAGTGCATTAAATCTATTCTTTACATGGTCTCTAAATTTAGGAGTGATATATTCAAGATCATATTTTGGATCCCTTGGACTTGTTTTAAAATCTTTAACTTCAAGTTGAACTTGTACATGAGCAGTTGATGGTCTGTTCCACAATCACCAGATAACATGTCATATTTCACACCATGAATATGTGACAGATATATTCATTATACTGTCAATGGATATCTGAGTGTTTTTTATGCATTTTTTTTAATACAAACATTAATGTACAAGTATTCTTGTAATTGGTCTCCTGTTTCAAACCAGCAAAATGTTCTCTAGAGTGTACATAAGAATCATGAAAGAGGTGTATGTTCAATGTACTAAATGTTTTTCAATGTGGATATAAAAATTTTAATTTCCTCCAGCACAAAATCAGTGTTTCCTTATTCCACATCTTATAAACCTCTTGTGTTGTCACCCTTTTTTATTTTACACCAAACTGAAGAGTGAATAATAATCCATCATTGTTTAACATTCATTGCCAAATTACTAATGATATTGAGCACATTTTCATATTATTCATCAATAGTGAATGAACTTCTGAAAACTGCTTATGTTCTAGCTTTTCTTTTCCATTTCTTGTTTTCATGTTATTTTTCCATTTTGGTAGATGTTATTTTTCACTTTTAAAAAATAATTTTAAGTGATATAAATTTATACTTATTTGTTTTTGGTTTCTGTTTCATGTCTTATATATAGGGTATATACATTATATATAGTTACAACATATATACAACTATGTAGATAAAGTTGTTTGGTTCCAACTCATAATGACCTTATGTACAACAGAAAAAAAAAAAAAAAAAAAAAACACTGCCCAGTACTGTGCCATCTTCACATTCACTGCTATGTTTGAGAACATGTTGCAGCCACATGTCAATCCATCTCTTATAGGCTCTTCTTTTTTTTCACTGACCATCTATATTACCGAGCCTGATGTCCTGCTCCAGAGAATTTTCCCTCCTGATCCCATGACCAAAGTAGGTAAGACAAAGTTTGGCCATTCTCACTTCCAAGGAGAATTCTAACTGTAATTCTTCCAGGACAGATTTGTTCATTCTTTTGGCAATGATATTTTCAGTATTCTTCACCAGGACTGTAATTCAAAGGCTGTAAATCAACTCTTCTTTGGTCTTTCTTATTCCTTGTCCAGCTTTCACATACACAGGAGGCAATTGAAAATATCATGGCTTGTGTTAAGCACATTTTAAACTTCAAATTGACATCTTTGTTCCTTATCACTTTAAAGAGATCTTCTGCAGCAGATTTGCCCAGTGAATTATGACATTTGATTTCTTGCCTGTTGATATATTAATGATATTCTTCTGTAATTTCCACATTCTGCTGGATCATTTTTCTTTAAAATGGGCACAAATATATATCTCTGCATTCGTTTTTCCAAATAGCTATCTTCCAAATATCTTGGCATAGATAGAGGAGGAAGCTCTTCTAGCATTGCATCGATTAAAATTCTGTCAATTCCATGAGCCTTGTTTTTCACTAATACCTTCAACATACCTTGAAGTTATTCCTTCAAACTCATCAGTTCTTGATTCTTACATATATATAATGTATGTGTGTGGGTATATTATATGTATACTATGTGTGTATACTATATGTATACTATATATATATATATAATGTGTGTATATACTATATGTATACTATGTGTGTATACTATATGTATACTATATATATATATAATGTGTGTATATACTATATGTATACTATGTGTGTATACTATGTATGTATGTACATACATACATTATTGTTATGTGCTATCTCCAAGTCATACAGCCTTATGTTTAACAGAATGAATGTTGCTCTGCCATCCTCACGATGTTTTATGGCAGTATGTTTGAGCTCATTGTTGAAATCCCTGTCTTAATTCTTCTCATTTTCTATTGACCATAGGCTTTACCCTTTTTTCTGTTGACCCCCTACTTTACCAAATGTAATGTCTTTCTTCAGCAATTGATCTCTTCTGATGGCTTGTACAAAACAAGTCAAAAATAATCTCATCATAATTTGTTTCTAAGGAGGATTCTGCCTGTACATCCTCCAGGACAGCTTTGAATATACTCCTGGAAATCTATGGTATATTCAATATTTTTCATCAACACTACAATTCAAATTAGTCAATTTTTCATTGGTAGTCCTTTTTTATTTTCTAGAGTTTGCATTCAAATGAAGCTAGATACACCTCATATGATACAGCTCATAGTATCATCTTTGTTTTCTACTACTTTTCACTGGTCTTTTCTTAGCACATTTGTTCAGTGCAATACATCATTTTATTTCTTAACTACTCTATGCATTGGCACTGATTGTTAATTTAAGAAAAATGAAACCATTGAAAACTTTAATATTTTCACCTTTTATCATGATGTTGCTTATTGGCCCACTTGCAAGGATTTTGATTGCCTTTATGTTGAGGTATAATCCATACTGAAATATGTTGTATTTAACCTTCATCAGAAAGTGCATCAAATCTTCTTCACTTTCAGTAAACAGATTGTGTCATGCATTTCATAGATTATTAATGTGTCTCCCTCCATTTCTGATGCCACTTTCTTCTTCCTGTAGTCCAGTCCAGGTTATTTGCTCAGCATAAAACTGAGTAACTATGATGAAAGGCTGAAACTGTGATGCACACTTTTCCTGATTTTAAATCACGAAGTATCTCCTTGTCCTGTTCAAATAATTGTCTCTTGATTCATGAGCACAATTAAGTGTTCTGAAATCATCATTATTCTCAATGCTACCCAAATTTTTTTGGTGATTCACATATTCTAACGCCTTCATGCAGTTGATAAATGACACAAAAAACATCATTTTGCAACTCCCCGCTTCAGGCAAAGAGTTATTTGAAATCAGCAATGATATATCTCATTCCACACACATCGTCTTCTGAATCCAATTTGAACTTCTGGTCATAGGCTTTTTTTTTTTTTTTCCTTTGAAATTATCTTCAGGAAAATTTTGGTAGTATGTGATATTAATGATATTATTGTGAAGTGTTTGTTGCAAGCATGTTCTCCCAGTTTCTGATGTTCGTTTTCATTTTTAAAAATTATGGTAGTTGACTTTATTCATCTTTCAAATATTATTTTCCTTTTAACAATATTATCTAAGAAGGCTTTTACCACCCCAAAGTCATATTTAAGTCTTCATTCCTTCTAGAATTGAGCTTTGTTTATGGGATAAGGAGGCAATTAATTTTATTTACCCATATGATTAACCAATTTTTCCACATAATTCTGTATAATTATTTTTGCTCTGTCATATAATAAACTTCTATAAGTGTATGGGCTTGTTTCTAAGCTATCTATCCTTCCCCATTGACCATTTTGTTAATTTGTGCACCAATATCAATCCATTTTAATATAATAATTTTAAGTAATATAATTATTTAATGTAACTGTGAGATTTATTTTGTGTTGAGACAAGACCACTCCTTATTCTTCATCTTTGTCTAAATTTTCTTGTCCACTCCTAACCACTAGCCAGAAGGTTAAGAATGGCTTCAGGTACTTTGAAGTTGTTCTCTAAACACTCTCTCATCTTCCTGCACTATTTTGTGAGTTGGGCAGAGTTGTGCCATCCAAGTACAGTTGTACCTTCATGTGCCTTCATGAATACATCAGAAGTAAACAAATGAAATTTAATGTAGACAACAATCTTGAAACTCTGTATAGAAGTTCAAAGCAGTGGAGAACTGAGGTGAATGCTGAATTAAGAGAGAGATAGAGCAAGAATGACAGAAAGGCTGAGATTCACTAACTGTCCATAACGTAACTGCCAGACAATTTCAGTTAAGCCATTTTGTGACACTGAGTGACAGCACCTCTGAACAAAGAGCACAGGGTATGACCTATACTGAGAACTAAGACTGGCTGAGAGACACAGGGTAAATAGCCTTGGAAAAGAACAACAAAGATTATAAAAATGTATTCAGTCTGAGAAAGATTGAGAAGAGGGTGGTATATGTGTACCATATAGATCTGAAATGAGGGACACCTAAGAAAATTCTGCATGATTAAAGTGGTAAAGAATGGACTCTCAGAAATCGCAAGTAGGGGCAGGAAAACCTGAAGAAACATGCTTGGCATGGCATGCTGTCCTGACAGTGCAAACCAGAGAAACCAAACTCACTGCCCTCCAGTTCTTTCTGACTCATAGCAACACCTCCTTGGGTTTCCAAGTCTATATCTCTAAGGAAGTAGATGGCCCAATCTTCCTTCCAAGGATTGGCCTGTGGGTTTGAACAGCCAGGCTTCTGGTCAGCAGTCAAACAGCCAGGCTTCTGGTTAGCAGTCTGACAGTGCAGGGGAGTGCTATTGTGAGTCACTGAGTGCACTGCTGGGGAGTGCTGGAATCTGGGACAACAGGGCTTCCGTGCCGCTCTGACAAGAAATATACCACAAATGGGATGGCTTAAACAAACAGGAGTTTATTCTTACAATTTGGAGGCTTTAAGTTAAGTTCAAGGTGCCAGGCTCTAGGGGCTGGGTGAAAGCCCCTCAAACCTTGGGGTCCAGCTCTGCCTCCTGCTCCCAGCCCACTGGAGCTAGAGGCATTTCTTCACTCTGACAGCCACTGGCTGCTGAGGCTGAGAAGCCTCAAGGTTGGCAAGTAAAAAGACACAGTCCCAATGTTACCAAACCACATGGCAAGCCATTAATTTAAGTCCATTGTAAGTTCCAAGGTCGGCAGAGCATGGCAGGCAACTGAGCAATGACATGGCTACATGCAGGGTCCAAGCAGCCATAGGCTAGAGACCATTCTCAAAGCTTCTTCTTATATACAGGAAGCAGACCACATACCCAAAGGCAGCTACTCAGCTGCTCCCAGTGGATTCCACCATGGAGTTGATTGTCAGTCTCATCATGGGGAATACTACATCCAGCTGCCCAGCCATTCAACCAGACCTATCCAAGAATTGGCCAGTGAAACATTATGAAAAGCAGTAAAATACTGTCTTCTATGTTACTGGAAAACTTTATGAATACCTCTGAAACATTATCTGATACAGTGCTGGAAGATGAGCCCTACATGTCAGAAGGCACTCAAAATATGAATATGGAAGGGCTGCCTCATCAGGATAAAGTTGACCTTAATGATGTGGCTCGAATAAATCTTTTGGGACCTCCATTTGCTGATGTGGCTTGACTCAAAAGAGGAAGAAGTAGCTATGATAAACATCTATTAATAATAGGAACATGGAGCATACAAAATATTAATCTAGGAAAATTGGAAATCGTAAAAAATGAAATAGAATATATAAAAATTGATGGCCTAGGTGTTAGTGAGTTGAAATGGGCCAGTTTTGGTCATTTTGAGTCAGACAACTATATGATCTACTATGTTGGAAAATTGAAGAAGAATGGTGTGGCATTCATCATCACAAAAAAATGTTTCAAGATCTATCTTGGGGTACAGTGCTGTCAGTGATAGGATAATATCTATACACTTAAAAGGAAGAACAGCTACTACTACTATTATTCAAATTTACATACCAATCTCTAAAGCCAAAGATAAGAAAATTGAGGATTTTTACTAACTTCTGTAGTCTAAAATTGACAGAACATGCAATCAGGATGTGCTGATTATTACTAGTGATTGGAATGCAAAAGTTAGAAATAAAGAAGAATCACTTGTAGTGGGAAAATATGGCCTTGGTGATAGAAATGACTCTGGAGATCACATGATAGAATTTTCCAAGACCAAAGACTTATTCATCCCAAATGCCTCACACATGGATTTCACAAGATGGACTACATAAGAGTCAGATCGACCTGTGGGCTTGTTACCACAGACGAGAGGACATCAAGCTCAATTGGCATAACATACTATACAAAACATTGTTCCACCTCCTACTTTGGCGAGTAGTAACTGGAATCTTAAAAACTTGCAAGATCCCATCTAGATGCAACAATGGGTCTCTCCTCATCCAGAGCAAAGAAGAATGAAGAAAACCAAACTTCATGGAAACAATTAGTCCTAGTGACTCCTACACCATCCGATCTGCAGACTATATGACTATGAGACCAGAAAAACTAGATGGTGCCCGGCTACTGCTGTCAACCACTTGGAAGGGGAA
>NW_006922147.1:965473-967314 GCF_000298275.1 Orycteropus afer afer | reverse complement strand
ATTCTGGTTAGCAGTCAAATGCCTTAGGCATTACCCCACCAGAGTTCCCAACCACCCCTCTTGAATTTAGAGATCATCTAAAGAATAGATTTGATGTACTGAACACCAACAAGTGGTGTCTGATGACAGCAAAAACATCATCCATGAAGAAATAAAAAAGATGGGAAAGGAAGAAAAAATCAAAATTCCCTCTAGTGAAATTTAAGTGAAGAAGGAATTAAAAAAAAAAAAAAAATCCATGGGGAAAGGGAAGATTCTAAGTCCCAGAACTACAGTAAACTACATAAATTTTTCAAGTTCATAAAAAAATATATATATTATATGTAAGCCATGTGAAACACAGATTAATTAAAAGAAAACCATGGAGAGGCAGAAATTAGTTCTATATATTCCAGACTAATGGAGTAAACAGAGGCCATTCAGACAATAATGTCATATATATTCAAAGAAAGAAAAGAATTCACAGGAAAAAAAAAAATACAGAAATCAGGAACAAAAGGAAAAACTTAATAAGAACATAGAAAACATTAAAAAAACCAAAGAGAAATTCTGCAATTGAGGGATAAAATAATTGAATTGGAAAATGCAAGGGAAATATTCAACAGTAGATTCAAATAGACAGATGTCAGAATAAGTGAACTGGAAGACAGGAAAGTAAACAAAGCCAGATAGAATTACAGACTTGCAGTAAAATTTCTGAATACAAAATAGAAGGAGAAAGTTCTGAAAGTAGCATGTGAAAATCGCTCTATAACAAATAAGTATCCATGATAAGATTTAGTCTGGATTTCTCCTCAGAAACACTGGAGGACAAGAAGCAATGAAATAACATTTATAAAGTATTGAAGAAATTGTATGATCAACCAATAATTCTTTTTAAAAAAATAATAATTATTTACCTAGAAAATTTGTCATTCAAAAATAAGGGTGACATCAAGATATTTCCAAGTAAACAAAATTATGGAAATTTATTGCTGCCAAACCTACTTGGCAAGTATTGCTTAAGGACTTTTATCAGATGGGAAGGAAAGAATATTAGATAAATACTCAGATCTGCACATGGGAAAGAAAAAAAAAGTGAGATCTCCAACAAAGGTAATAGCATGGGGGAAAAAAAGGAGGGAGGCAGTTGTATGGTATCTTAATCTTAATGATTAAGTTCCACAAGTCATGCAACATCAACTGTATAAGAATCAGTACACATTTTAACCTAATAGACTTAGGATGCATAAGGATGTAATTCATGTCACAATAACAAAAATGGGGATTGAGGACCAAAATTGGATTTGAGATTGGTATATTAATGGATATTACTTATTTATATAGTAAATGTTGATAGCAAGCTTAAAGAATTTAGTACAATTGTAAATTTTTAAATGCAGTATTTGCCAAGATAATTCAGAAACTATACACAGAAGGGAAAAAGGAAGAAATAAAGTTGAATCATAATAACACAAAAAAGAAACTAAGCACAGAAAAAAATAATAAAAGTATAGAAATTGTGGAACAAAGAAGAGACACACACATACACACACACACACACACAAATAGTAAAATGAATGGATTAAGTCAGTTTTCACTAGTTACATTAAATATACCAAAAAAAAAAAAAAAGACAAACTCACTGCCATCCAGTTGATTCCAAATCACAGAAACCCCCATAGGGTTTCCAAGAGCTTACAGAAGTAGATTGCCTACCTTTCTTCCATTGAGTGCCTTAGGTTTGAACCACCAACCTTCTGTTTAGCAGTCAAATGCCTTGGGCATTGCACCACCAGAGCTTGTTAAACATAAATGGTTTCATTTCTAAATTCAAAAAGTAGAGAGTGGTAGAATGGATT
>NW_006922147.1:962623-965333 GCF_000298275.1 Orycteropus afer afer | reverse complement strand
AATTTGTAGTGACCCACATGGGGTTTCATAGCTTGTAGATCTTTAAGGAAACAGACTGCCTTATCTTTCTCCCATGGAGCAGCTGGTGGGTTCAAACCACTGAGTTTTTTGGTTAACAACCAAATGCCTTAACAACTGAGTGGCCAGAGCTCCTTATCCATGAAACTCAAACCAAAAACTGAACACACTGCCTTCAAGTGGACTCCAACTCAGAGTGACACCCACTGGGTTACCAAGGCTCTAAATCTGTACTGCAGTGAGTATCTTCCTTCTGCAGAGTGGCTGGTGGGTTTGAACCTGTGAATTCCTGGTTAGCAGCCAAATGCTTTAAGTAACAAAAAAATAATAGAGATGGTCATAGTGATATTAGGTAAAGTAGCTTTAACATAAAACTATATTTATTATAATAGATAAAAAAAGGACATTACATAATGATAAAATAGTTAACTCATCAAAAGATGTAACAGTATATATGTTCCTAACATCAGTACCCCTAAATATATGAAACAAATACAGACATATCTGAAAGTAGTGATAGACAGTTTCACAGTAATATTTGGGTACTTAAATACACCAAGTTTAATACTTGACAGAACATCTAAAAAGAAGGTAAGTAAAGATATACAGGACTTAATTAATAACATAAACCAATTAGATCTAACGGACCTACATAGAACTTTTCACCTACCATCAGTACAACACACATTTTTCTCCTAGGCACATGAGTCATTCTCCAGAAAAGACTATAGCCTAGGTCAGAAAACAAATATCAACCAATGTAAAAAGATTAAAATTACATGAAATATCTTCTCTGACCACAGAAGACTAATATTACAAACGGCAGAAGAACAACTAGAAAACACCCAAAAATTAAAAATTGTACTACTAAACAATCAAGCATTTGCCTGCTAACCAAAAGGCTGGCAGTTCAAATCCACCAGCCACTCCTCAGAAGTAAGGTTGAGTAATCTACTTCGATAGTGATACCTCCTTGGAAAACCAAAGATCCAACTCAATGGAAGTGAGTTTGTTTTTTTTTTTTAAAAAAAAAAAAACAATCAGTGAGTCAGGGAAGAAATCAAGAGATAATTAAAAGAGAAAAAAATTAATGTAGATAAATAAAAATGAAAATGTACATGCCAAAACTTTATAATTCAGTGAAGGCAGTTGTTTTTTGTTACCTAGTGCCACTCTGACAGGAATAAACCACAAATGGGATCATTTTAACAAACAGGAGTTTATTCACTTACAGTTTGGAGGGTTTAAGTCCAAGTTTGAAGTGTCAGGCTCTAGGAGCTGGGTGAAAGCCCCTCAACCTAGGGCTTCAGCTCTGTCTCCTTCTCCCGGTCTACTGAAAGCTGAAGGCTTTTCTTCACTCAGCTGCTGGTGGCTGAGACTGACAAACCCAAGGCGACGAGTAACAATGCACAGTCCCAATATTACCAAACCACATGGCAGGCTATTAATTTGAGTCCATTAAAATTCCCAAGATTGGCAGAGTATGGCAAGATGCTGAACAACAACAAGGCTACATGCAGGGTTCAAATGTGCCATAGGCTAGAGACCTTTTCCAAGGCTTCTCCTTATATACAGGAAGCAGACATATCCCTAAGGCAGCCACTCAGCTGCTCACAGTAGATTCTACTATAAAGTTGATTGCCAGTCTCATCATGGGGAATACTATATCCAGCTGCCCAGCCACTCAACCAGGTCCAGCCAAGTTGACACACAATCTTAACTATCACAGCAATCCTTAAGGAAAATTGATAGTAATAAAAGCCTGTATTAAGGAGGAAGAAAGAGCTCAAGTAAATAGCCTAAAACTTGAGGAACTAGAAAAAAGAAAAGTAAACTAAATCTAAGGCTGCTAAAAGAAAAGAAATAACAAAGATCAGAACAGAGATAAAAGAAATGGAAAACAGAAATACAGTAGAGAGAATCAACAGAATCAGTAGCTGATTCTTTGAAAATATCAATAAAATTGATAAATTATTAGCTAGACTGAAAAAGAAACAGAGATGCAAAAACTTAAAATAAGAAAGAAAGCCAGAGACATTTACCCTGATTCAGTATAAGTAAAAAGAATCATAACAGAATACCATGAACAACCGCGTTCCAACATACTTGATATCTTAGATATTATGGAAAACTTCCTATAAACACTTCATAACCTATCTAAAATGACTCAAGAGGATGTAGAATGCTTAATAGATGCATAAAAAGTGAAGAGTGAATCAATGGTTAAAAAAAAAAAAACTCCAAACAAAGTCAACCAGGGGCCAGATGGCTTCATTAGGGAAATCTATCCATCATTTGCTGAACAAATAATCTGAGGAGCTGGACTACATGAAGAGGAACACGACATCAGGATTGTAGGCAGACTCATTCACAACCTGCAATATGTAGATGAAACAACCTTCCTTGGTGAAAGTCAAGATGACTTGAAGCACTTACTGATGAAGATTAAAGAATACAATCTACAGACTGATGTGGAAAAGCTGAACAGATCCATAACAAAAGAAGAAATTGAAGAGGTCTTCAAAACTTACGAACAAGAAAAACTCCTGGCCCAGATGGTTTCACAGGAGAATTCTACCAAACATTCAGAGAAGAAATGACACCATTCCTACTCAAACTATTCCAAAACATAGAAAAGGATGGAATCCTCCCTAAATCATTTTATGAAGCAAGCATAACCTTGATAGCAAAA
>NW_006922147.1:961336-962228 GCF_000298275.1 Orycteropus afer afer | reverse complement strand
AATGGAGGGAGACTGAACCCATTCATGTTAGGAACAGAAACCAGAAAAGGATGCCCTCTATCACTTCTATTCAACATTGTACTGGAAGTCCTAGCCAGGGCCATAAGACAAGAAAGGGAAATCAAAGACAACGAAGTTAGTAAGGAAGAAGTCAAAGTATCCTTATTTGCTGATGATATGATCCTATACCTAGAAAATCCAAAAGACTCAGTCAAAAATCTACTAGAACTAATTGAGAGATTTAGCATCGTGGCAGGATACAAGATCTACATCTAAAAATCAGTTGGATTCCTTTACAACAGCAAAGAGATTACTGAGAAAGAAATAATGAAATCAATACCATTTACAATAGCTACCAGAAAAATAAAATACTTGGGAGTAAATCTTACCAAAGACACAAAAGACCTATACAAAGAAAACTATAAAAAAACTACTTCAAGAAACCATAAGAGATCTACATAAATGGAAGAACGTCCCATGTCCGTGGATAGGAAGATTGAACATTGTGAAAATGTCAATTCTTACCAAAAGAAATCTATGCATTCAATGCAATCCCAATCCAGATACCATGAACATTTTTTAAGGATATGGAAAAATCAATCACTAACTTTAAATGGAAAGGAAAGAGACCTCAGATAAGCAGATCACTATTGAAGAAGAAGAACAAAGTAGGAGGTCCCACACTGCCAGATCTCAAAACTTACTATAGAGCCACAGTAGTCAAAATTCCCTGGTATTAGTATAATGACAGACACATAGACCAATGAAATAGAATTGAAAACCCAGAAATAGATCCATCGACCTATAGTCAGCTGATCTTTGACAAATGGCCTAAATCCATTAAATGGGGAAGAGAATATTTGTTTAATAAATGGTGCTGACAAAACAAGAT
>NW_006922147.1:946596-955094 GCF_000298275.1 Orycteropus afer afer | reverse complement strand
ACACTGGGAAGAGGTAACTATGGGGAGGAAGTGGGAGGGGAGCTGTTGCATTGTGGTAAACTGTGGTCAATGTCATGAGACAAAGTATATGTAAACTGCTGTATGGAAAGTGAATTTGCTCTGTAAGTCTTTTCCCAAATCACAATAATAATAATAATAATAACGATAGAGTGTTTTCCCTTCAAATGGTAACAAGACAAGGATGCCTATGCTTACCATTCTTTATTCAGTATTGTATTGGAATACTGTATTGGAATACAGCTAGAGAAACAAAGCAAGATAAAAGAATTAAAAGGTATCTAAATTAGAAAAGAAAATTTAAAACTTGAAGAATGTAATAAATTTCATTTAATTACACTTGTAGAAATTATTGAATTAGTATATGCTTACGCAACAACAAACGCAACACACTGCCTTGGAGTCCGGTCCGACTCATAGCTATCCCTCCTTAGGATTCCGAGGCAGTATCACTAGGGAAGTAGATTGCCCGACCATCCTTCCGAGTAGTGGATGGTGAGTTTGAACCTCCAGCCTTCTGGCCTGCATTTTAATGTATGCTTAGTTATATACAATTTCAATAACAATAAAAAATAAAATTTAAGAAAAAATTATGCCTAGACTCCTGCAGCAGTCTGTGCAATTAGAGGAATAATTGAGCAAGAAGGGCATGGCAGCAATACTAGGAGGAGACTGGTGGGAAAATCAATGGGTAGACTGTGTCAATAGGCTCAGAAGTTGGAGGGACTACTAATGATGATAAGAAGTGACAATATTTGTCAAGAATAACAAAGGACGATGCAAATAAGCACAATGAAATGATACTTGAGTTGTGTGAAAAAAGAATGAATCCATAAATATCTTGAGTTGCTTCATAGTCCGATTATGCTCTTTTTTACTTGTTTATTATTAATCAAGATATACTTCATATCCAAAATATATGCTCCCTTAGGAAGCTCTGAAATAAAGCCCCACTTCTTCATAACTCTTAAACATTAATATAATAAACGTATATTATTAGTATGAGTTTAAGTTTTGCTATTAACTTAGCTTTCACTGAGAAAATAAAATTAAAATTGTAGTCTTTGTCTCAAAAGAATTCTGCTTCATTATCTTAACTACTTTTGCTTTTAACTCTCAAATATCCCTTTCCATAAACTAAACTCAAAATTATTAGTACCTGCTCAAAACATACCATAGCATCCTCTTCCCACTCTTTATATATTTAGATGATTTTCTGACTGAATTCACTTAGATTTGTCATGAATTGTAACTTTATTGGTAGCTATTAACTAGTCCAGGTAGTATGGGTTCCTATTACAAATATATTTAATTGGTGGTTATAAATCCAATAACAAAAAGAATAATTTGACAATATTTTATATTTTTAGGATTCACAGTTCATGAAGCACTTTCATTGACATTACTCAAGTTGCTCTTCAAATTAAACTTGTGAAAAACATAAAGCAGACTATTATCTTACTTTTTCCACATTAAAAATGGAAATTCATAATTATTATTTCTCCCCATTGAGTAAAATCTTAAAATAACATAAGTAATGAGGAGTTATGAGAAGCTGCTTATACATTCTGATTTCTGTTGGGAGCAAATATCAAACTTGTGAAAACATTTTTATTTAATTTTCACCTTGATTTGGTAGTTAAAGAATTTCAAATGTAAAATGATAATTAGATACTATTTTATTCTACGATTCTATTACAAAGAATCATAAAACATAGGATCATATAAAATGAGAGTTGTATATTTTAAAAATACTGTATTGTAAGGGAGCCCACACTTCCAAAAAACTGAGAGTTCATGTATCTTTCAATCGTGTTAAAGAGTGAATCAGTGCCTTAACTCTACCCTGAAAACACTCTAAGAACTCAAATTACAAAGGAATAAATTGCATATTTTGGTTAATTATCAATTATTATTTTACTCCTATAAAAACATTTAACTTCAGAATTTAAAATAGTCTACTTTATCCATTTATTATTAAAATTATACACATACACACACAGTGCATAGCTTTTAGATGACTACCAAGGTAAGATCAGAATGTGCAATAATTGAAGTGATGCTGGAAAAGTAAATAAAAAATAGATAAGACCACCTTTATTTATTGAGGTAGCATTTGCTACTGTGATAGTTAAGTTTGTGTGTCAACTTGGCTGGGCCTGGTGAGTGGCTGGGCAGCTGGATGTAGTTATTCCCCAAGGTGAGACTGGTGATTAACTCCATGGTGGAATCTATTGAGCAGCTAAGTAACTGCTTTAGTGGTGTTGTCTGTTTACAGTATACAAGAAGAAGCTTTGGGAATGGTCTCTAGCTGATGGCACACTTGAACCCTGCGTGTGGCCGAGTCATTGTTTAGTAGACTGCCATGTTATCCTTCCGATCTTGGAACTTTTAATGGACTTGAATTAATGGCCTGCCATGTGATTTGGTAATATCAGGACTGTGCCTTTTCACTTGTCCACTTTGTGTTTGTCAGTCTCAGCATCTAGCAGCTGCCTGAATGAAGAGATGCTTCTAGCTTCAGTGGGCCAGGAGCAAGAGGCAGAGCTGAAGCTCAAGGTCGAAGGGCTTTCATCTAGCTCCTAGAGCCTGGTACCTGGAACTTGGACTTCTAACCTCCAAAACTGTCAGACAATAAACTCCTGTTTGTTAAAGCCATTCCATTTGTGGTGTTTTCTGTTAGAGCAGCACAGAGGTAACAAAACAGCTACCAAATGTTTTTGACATATATTGTTGTTGTTAGGTGCCATCCAGTTGGCTCCGACTCAGCCAACCTACCTACAATAGAATGAAACACTGCCCAGTCTTCTGCCAGCCTCACAATCCTTGCTATACTTGAGCTCACATTGCAATCATCATGTCAATCCATCTCATGGAGGGTCTTCATCTTTTTAATTGACCTTCCATTTTACCAACCACAATATCCTTCTCTAGATATTGGTCTCTTCTAAAACACGACCAAACAAGTGAGACGAAGTCTGACCTTTCTCACTTCCAAGGCACGTTTCTACTGTACTTCTTCCTACGCAAATTTGTTCATTCTTCTGGAAGTCCATGGTACTTTCGGTATTCTTCATCAACACCAAAACTCAAAATCATCAACTCTACTTCAGTTTCCCTTAATTATTGTCCAGCTTTCATATGTATGTGAGGCAATTAAAATACCATGACTTGGGTCTTTTGCAGCAGATTTGCCCAGTACAATAAAAAGTCTGATTTCTTGACTGCTGGTTCCATGGATGTTGACTGTGAATCAAGTAATATGAAATCTTTGACAACTTCAATCTCTTCTCCATTTATCATGATGCTGCTTATTGGTCCAGTTATGAGGATTTTTGTTTTCTTTATATTGAGGTGTAATCCATACTGAACACTATTTCCTTTAATCTTCATCAGTAAGTGTTGCCAGTCATCTTCACTTTCAACAAGCAAGGTTGTGTCATCTGCATGTATCAGATTGTTAATGATTCTTCTACCAATCCTGATGCGACATTCTTCTTCACACACTCCAGCTTCCATATTTTTTGCTCAGCATATAGATTGAATAAATATAGTGAAAGGATACAACCCCGACTCACAACTTTCTTGATTTTAAACCATACAGTATCTCCTTTTTCTATTCAAATGACAGTCTCCTGATCTGTTCTATGTACAGTTACCTCATGAGCACAATTAAGTATTCTGGAATTCCCATTCTTCATGATGTTATCCATAATTTTCTATATGCAAACAGTCAAATGCTTTTGCATAGTCAATAAAACACAAGTAAACACCATTCATCTATTCTTTGCTTTCAGCCAAGATCCATCTGACATCAACAGTGATAACCCTCATTACACATCCTCTCCTGAAACCACCTTGGACTTCTGGAGGTTCCCTGTTAATATACTGCTGCAACCATTTTTGAGTGACCTTCAACAAAATTTTACTTGTATGTGATAATAATGATATTGTTTGACAATTTTCCCATTCTGTGGGATCACATTTTTTTGGAATAGGTAGAAATATGGATCTCTTCTTGTCAGTTGGCCAGGTAGCTGTCTTCCAAATTTCTTGGCATAGATGAGTAAGTGCCTCCATCACAGCATTTGTTTGTTGAAACATCTGAATGGGTATTCCTTCATTTCCTGGAGCCTTGGTTTTCACTAATTCCTTCAGTGCAGCTTGGACTTCTTCCTTCAATATCATTGGTTCTTGATCATATGCCTCCTCATGAAATAAATGAACATTGACCAATTCTTTTTGGTACAGTGACTCAATGTATTTATTCCATCTTCTTTTTTTTTTTAAGTTTCCTGCATTATTTAATATTTTGTACACAGAATCTTTCAATATTGCAACCTGATGCTTGAATTTTTCCTTCAGTTTTTTCAGCTTGAGAAATGCAGAGCACATTCTTCCCTTTTGGATATCTAACTCCAAGTCTACACATTTCACTATTATAATTAACTTTGTCTTCTTGAGTTGCTCTTTGAAATATGTTCATCTCTTTCATCTTTTCATTTCTTCCATTTGCTTTAACTGCTATCCATTCAAGAGCAAGTTTCAGTCTCTTTCTACATGCCTTTTGGTCTTTTCTTCCTTTAATTACCTTTTGCTTTCTTCATGTATGTTGTTCTTGATGTCATCCCACAATTCATTGGGTTTTTGGTCATTGTTGTTCATTGTGTCACATCTGTTCTTCAAATGGTCTCTAAAGTCAGGTGGGACATAATCAAGGTCATATTTTGTCTCCCATGGACTTGTTTTAATTGTCTTCAGCTGCATCTTGTATATGACTTGAACTTGCATATGAGCAACTGATGGTCTGTTCCACAGTCAGCTCCAAGCCTTGTTTTGGCTGAAGATATGTAGTTTATTCATCTCCTCTCTTCACAGATTTAGTCGATCTGATTCGTACATGTTTCATCTGGTGAAGCCTATGTGTATACACACCGTTTATGTCACTGAAAAGGTATTTGCAACGAATAAGTCATTAGTCTTGCAAAATTCTATCATGTGATCTCTGACATCATTTCTATCACCAAGGCCATATTATCAATTATTGATGATTCTTCTTTGCTTCCAACTTTTGCATTCCATTCATCACTAATAATCAGTATATCTTGATTGCACATTTCGTCAATTTCAGACTGCAGAAGTTGGCAAAGATCTTTAATTTTCTCATCTTTGGTTTGGTGTCTGGTTCATAAATATGAATAATAGTGGTACTAACTGGTCTTCCTTGTAAGCATATGGATATCATCCTATCACTGACAGCATTGTACTTCAAGATAGATGTATTTTTTTAATTGTGATTTGCAAGAAAGTTTAGAGAGCAAATTCATTTTCCATACAGCAGTTAACATACACTTTATCTCCTGACATTGACTACAATTTCCCATAATGCAAGAGCTCTCTTCCTATTTCCTCCCCATAATTACCTCTTCCCTGTGTCCTTCCCTCCATGCACTCCTGCCCACGAAGCTGTCTCCCTGTACATACACAACCCTTCTACTCTTTCATGATTCACCTCTCCAAGGAGAGTATCTACCTAATGTAAATGTTCAGCTCACCTGCTTATTTTTTGTTTGGCTGGAAGCCACAGGACTGGGTACAAATCCAGACGTGAAGGACAGCTAGAGGCCATAGTCTCAGGGATTTCAGAAGGCTCTATCAGACCAGTAAACATGGTCTTTTTTTTTTTTTTTTTTTTTTTCAAGATTTTGAGTTTTGTTCCACATTGTTCTCCCACTCTATCCAGGATCTCCTCCACAAATCCCCTCTAAGTAGTTAACAATGGTAGCTGGCCACCATAAAATTCTTCTTGTTTCATGGTCATATAGGCTAAGGATCACATGGTGTACTAGTCCCTTGGACTAATTGTTTCTGTGCATATTTAGTTTGCACCATTTTTCTTTACTTTGGACCACGAGAGACCCATTGTTGCAACCAGATGGCTGTTAACCAGCTATTAAGACCTCAGTCACTGCTCACCAAGGCAGGATGTGGAATCATGTTTTTGTGCAGTGTATTGTGCCATTTGAGCTTGAGGTCCCCTGCAACCATGGTCCTGAGCCCATAGATCTAACTACTCACTCTCTCTGGGTAGCTGGCTGTGGCCAAGAAGTCACCACAACCTTGTCCCTTGTCAGCTCTACTAAACACTAGGCATTCCTATAGCACATACAAATACACATGTAGAAACATCGTCTGCCAACCCTATACATGATCATGGGTGTACTACCCCCTGCATAGACATCCAGATCATTCAGCCTGTCCACCCTCCTATCCACCCGTAGATAAATGCTTGCCATCACAGACAACATAGTACTGTACATACAAAAGGGTTCATCTTTGTTGTCTATTCCTTCCATGTACTTCTCTTCTTCAATGTCACCATGTTGATCACTCACATTTGGTACATTTCCCTTTCCTTCACCCAAATCAATACTTGTCTCTACCTATCTAGCAGTGGCCCCACCCTTTTTCTCCCATCCCTGGTAACCAACAAAGTTTCCTTCCATATATAAACCTTTCCTTGACTTTTTACAATAACAGGCTAATACAATATTTGTCCTCCTGTGATTGACTTATTTCACTCAGCATAATGTCCTCCAAGTTCATCCATATTATGCAGTGTTTTAGAGAGTCTAGATTATTCTTCAGGGTTGTATAGTATTCCATTTTATGTATGTGCCATAGTTTGGTTATCCATTCTTCTGTTGATGGGCACCTAAGTCATTTCCATCTTTTGGCTATTGTAAATAGTGCTGCGATGAACATGGGTGTGCATATATCTGTTCTTGTCCTGGCTCTCACTTCTTTAGGCTATATACCTAGTTATGGATTGGCTGGGGCAAATGGTATTTCAACCCCAACTTTTTAAGGAATTGCCATACTGCTTTCCACAGTGTTTGTATTATTTGACAGTCCCACCAGCAGTGTATGAGAGTCTCAATCTCTTTACATCCTCGCCAGCATTTGCTATTTTGTCTTGTTAAACTTTGCTACTAGTGCTGGGGCAAGATGGTATCTAATTGTTTTGATTTGCCTCTCTCTAATGGCTAATAATGATGAATATTTCTTCAAGTGTTTTTGCCCACCTGAAATCCTCTTTGGTGAAGTGTTTATTCATAGGTCTTCTGCCATTTTTAAATTGGATTATTTGACTTTTTGTTGTTGAGGTTGTTGAGCTTTCTACAAATTTTAGAGAAAAGTCCCTTATCAGATATGTCATTCCCAAATATTTTTTCCCAATCTATAGGTTCTCTTTTAACTCCTGTGGATAAGTCTTTGGAAGCACATAAATAAATAAATAAATAATAGCTTTTAAAAAGGCCCATTCATCTAGTTTATCTTCTGCTGTTTGTGCATTTTGTGTTAAGCTCAATAGTTTATTTACGCCATATATGAGGGCCCCAAAATTTACCCCTAGTTTTTCCTTGAGGAACTTTGTCATTTTAGGTTTCACATTTAAGTCTTTGATCCATCTGGAGTTAGTTTTTGTGTGGGATGTGGGGTGTGGACCTTGTTTCTTTTTTCTGCAAATGGATATCAGCTTTGCCAGCACCATTTGTTACAGACCATCTCTTTTCCATTTAATGGATTTCAGCCCTTTGTCAGATATCAGCTCACCATAGTTGGTTGGATATATTTCTGGGTTCTCGATTCTATTACATTGGTCTCTGTGTCTCTCATTGTATCAATACCAGTAGTTTTGACTACTGTGGTTATGTAGTAGATTTTGAGATCTGACAGTGTGAGACCTCCTTCTTTGTCCTTCTTCAATAGTGTTTTGCTTATCTGAGGTCTCTTTCCTTTCCATAGAAAGTTAGTGATTGTTTTTTCCATATCTGTAAAGAATATTTATGGGATCTGGAGTGAGATTGCATTGAATGTGTAGATTCATTTGGGTAGAATTGGCATTTTCACAATGTTCAATCTTCCTATCCATGAGCACGGTATGTTCTTCCATTTATGTGGATTTCTTCTGGTTTCTTGAAGTAATGTTTTGTAGTTTTCTTTGGACAGGTCTTTTGTATCCCTGGTAAGGTTTATTTCCAAGTATTTCATTATTTTATTTTTTGGTAGCTATTGCAAATTGTATTGATTTCCTTATTTCTTTCTCAGCAACCTCTTCGCTGGTGTAGAGGAACCCAACTGATTTTGGGATATTGATCTTGTATCCTCCCATGATGCTAAATCTCTCAATTAGTTCCAGTAGTTTTTTTTTTTTTTTAATCTCTTGGGTTTTCTATGTATAAGATTATCTCATCACCAAAGACAGATACTTTGACTTCTTCTTTACCAATTTGGATGCCTTTGATCTACCTTTCTTGCCTTATTACCCTGGCTAGGGCTTCCAACACAATGATGAATAAAAGTGGTGATGGGGGCACCCTTGTCTTGTTCCTGTTCACATGGGAATGATTTCAGTCTCCCTCCATTGAGAATAATGTTGGCAGTTGATTTTGCATATATGCCCTTCATTTTGTTGA
>NW_006922147.1:944999-946021 GCF_000298275.1 Orycteropus afer afer | reverse complement strand
CCATAAGCTAGAGATCATTCCCAAGCTGTTTCTTATATACGGAAAGCAGACCACATACCCAAAGGCAGCTACTCAGCTGCTCCCAGTAGATTCCAAGATGGAGTTGATTACCAGTCTCATCATGGGGAATACTACATCCAGCTGCCCAGCCCCTCAACCATGCCTAGACAAGTTGACACACAAACTGAACTACCACACCTGGCATAGTTAATCAAATGATTGTGTGATTTAAAATGTCCAATAACAGTTCATTTTATGCATTTCACTTCATTCTTGACAACTTTCAATTTTCTTACTTTCATATGTCTTATTAGTATCATCATTTTATAAATCAAAAGTGACACTAAATATAATAAATTAGAGTTTGTTACTGTCATAGTTCTGAAGTGTTTCAGCAAGATTCAGAGTTCAGTTTATCTTTGAACTCACCATATAATTCAGTAGTTCTCTAGAATCAAAAAGTCAAAAAACATTGTTTTAAAATTTCAAAGCTTCACAGTAGTAAAGATATGAGGAAAACCTATTATCTAAAATCATTTCAATTTTTCTTTTATCGCTGTAGTATAAGTTTTGTTCTTAATAAATATTCAATTAGTTATTATACAACAAATATTTGCTACCATGAGGTAGGCAATGTTCTAAACACTAAGCATATTGTGGTCACTTGTGTCAAATAACACTGAAGAATTAGAAAAAGAGGTGATGATAAATTTCATGGAAAGCATTGTTGTTGTGTGTTATTGAGTCGTCTCTGACTCATAGTGACCCCTCCTTGGGTTTCTGAGGCATATCACTATGGAAGTAGATTGTCCAACCTTCCTAAAGCATTAGGACCCATCTAATGGAGAAACTGCAAACTATTTAAAAAATAGAATACACATTCAAATAGCCAAGTGAGGTTTGTTCCTTTAAGTGAATAAATTTGGTCTTTTCCAATGTAAGCTTTCATTTTAATTGAAAAGAGTGTCTTGAAATAAATAAACCTTGCCTTTAAACATAATAAGGTTTTCACTGGTGAATTC
>NW_006922147.1:942354-944169 GCF_000298275.1 Orycteropus afer afer | reverse complement strand
AAAGAAGAATTACCAGTAGCTAGAAAATATGGTCTTCATGATAGAAATGATGCTGGAAATGCAATGATGGAATTTTGCAAGACCAATGACTTATTCATTGCAAATACCTTCTTTCAACAACACAAAAAGATAGCTATGCATGTGGACTTCTCCAGATGGATTACACAGGAATCAGATTGATTACATTTGTTGCAAGAACTGATGAGGAAGCTCAATCACTTCAGTCAAAACAAGGCCAGGAGCTGATTGTGAAACAGACCATCTATTGCTCATATACAAGTTCAAGTAGAAGCTTAAAACAACTCCATGAGCACCAAAATATGACCTTGATTTTATCCTTCCTGACTGTAGAGACCATCTAAAGAATAGATTTGATGCATTGAACACCAATGACTGAAAACCAGAAGAATTGTGGGAGGACATCAAGAACATCAGCCATGAAGAAAGCAAAAGGACAATAAAAAGACAGGAAAGGAAAAAAAGAGCAAAGTGGATGTCAGAAGAGATTCTGAAATATGCCCTTCAACAGAGAGTAGCTAAAGCAAATGGGGGATTCAAAAGGATTAAAGAGCTTAACAGAGGAGTTCAAAGATCAACTCAAGACGACAAAGTCAATTATTATATTGAAATGTGCCAAGAGTTGGAGTGAGAAAGCCAAAAGGGAAGAACATGCTTGGTATTTCTTAAGTTGAAAGAACTGAGGAAAAAATTTAAGCCTCAAATTGCAATATAGAAAGATTCTATGGGCAATATGTTGAAAGAGTCAGAGAACATCAAAAGAAGATGAATGGAATACACAGAGTCACTGTACCAAAAAGAATTGGTAGATGATCATCCATTTCAGGAGGTGGCATATGATCAAGAACCAATGGTACTGAAGGAATAAGTCAAAGCTGCACTGAAGAAATTGACAAAAAGCAAGGCTCCAGGAATTGAAGAAATACCCACTGAGCTGTTTCAACAAATGGATTCCCTGCTGGAGGCATAGAGGCACTAACTCAGCTATGCCAAGAGATTTAGAAGACAGCCTCCTGGACAACTGACTGGAAGACATCCATATTTGTACCCATTCCAAAGAAAGGTGATCCCACAGAATGTGGAATTTATTGAACAATATCATTGATATCACCCACAAATAAAATCTTACTGAAGATAATTCAAAAATTGATGCAGCAGTATATCGGCTGAGAACTTCCAGAAATGCAAGCTGGATTCAGAAGGGCACGTCGAGTGTGGGATATCATAGCTGATGTCAGATGGATCATGGATCAAAGCAAAGAATGCCAGAAAGATGCTTACTTGTTTTATTGACTATGCAAAGGCATTTGGTTTTGTTGATAATAACAAATTATGAATAACTTTGAGAAGAATGGGAATTTCAGGACACCTGAGGAATTTGTACATAGACAGAAGACTGTCATTCAAACACAACAAAGGGATACTGCATGGTTTAAAATCAGGAAGGGAGTGCATCAGGGTTATATTCTTTCACCATACTTATTCAATCTGTATGCTGAGTAAATAATCTGAGAAACTGGATTATATGAAGAAGAACATGGCATTAGGATCAGAGGAAGGCTTATTAATAACTTGAAATATGCAGATGACACAACTTTGCTTGCTAAAAGTGAGGATGACTTAAAACACTTGCTGATGAAAATTAAAGACTTCAGTCTAAAATGTAGATTATACTCAACATAAAGAAAACAAAAATCCTCACAACTGAACCAATATGCTGCATCACAATAAAGGGAGAAAAGATTGAAGTTGTCAAAGACTTCATATTACTTGGTTCTACAATCAACACCAATGGAA
>NW_006922147.1:934676-937849 GCF_000298275.1 Orycteropus afer afer | reverse complement strand
TTTGGTCAATGACATGAGACAAAGTATATGTGAACTGCTGTATGAAAAGTGAATTTACTCTGTAAATCTTCACCCAAATCCTAATTAAAATATATATATATATATATATATGTAAAAAAAATGAGAGTGGGGGAAATTCTGGAGAGAGGTTTATGGGATGAGTGTCAAACATAAGTAGGGGTCAGAGCTTTCATAGTCTTACATGCTCTAGTATTAAATTTGTATTTATCATACATATAATGGAATGCAATTGAATATTTTTAAGGATGGGAGTAATTTACATTTTAAAATATCTTGAGAGTTTAAAGAGCAATAAAGGGAGGATTATTTATAAATTAGGTGAGAATCCAAGCATAAGACAATGGAGGTAGGAATATGGGTGGTGGCAGTAAAGATGGAGAAATGTAAATAGAATTAAGTGTGTTTTTAATTTAAAATCAAACTGGTTAGATGTGCAGGGGAGTAGGAGAAAAAAATTCCTGAATAAGGCATAATGAATTTGAGATGCCTGTGGAATGCTCACATGAAAATGTCAAATATGTAGTTGGGCATGAGAATCTGGAGGAGTTAGCCCTTGTCAAAGCTGAAATTTTACCCACCAGCCACACCTCAGAAGGAAGATTGGACAATCTACTTCTGTAGTGATACTGCCTCGAAAAACCAAGGAAAGGTCACTATAAGTAGGATCTAACTTGACTGCAGTGAGTTTGTTTTTTTTAGGAAGGTGAAACTTTAGGACTTTTTAAGCATGCAAGTGGTATTCAAGGCCCTAGCAATAAGTGAGTTCATCAGCAAGAAATTTATAACATGTGGGACACAGCCCTGAGGTAGTTTGATATAGCTAGAGAAACTACTGAAGGGAATGGAGAAGAATCTGTCTGTAAGATAAGAAGAAAGTTAGAAGACCAGGGTCTGTCATTATGAAACACATAATGCTAAATCAATGAGAGACACTTAATTAATTGCACAGTGAAAGAAACTAAAGGAGAGCAGTAGTATAAGGGTAAATAATGTTGCTGAGGAAGTTAACAGTATCCCAGAAAAAAAGAAAATCTAAAAATATTAGTAAATTGAAGAAAATCTATCACAATATCAAGGAGTAACAGATTTATCTACTATTACAATGATTTGAGCTTCATCTCCCTGTTGAGAGATATAATGTATAGAAATGACATGGCCATCACAGAAATGTGCTCACTGTTAGTGAATTCATGGGAATCTATAGGTATATTACAAAAACCCATCATCATGGAGGAGTTGATTCTGACTCATAAGGACCATATAGGGCAAGAATAGAACTGCCCCATAGGGTTTTCAAGGCTATAATCTTTATAGAAGTAGACTGCCACATCTTTCTCCAGTAAAGCATCTGGCGGGCTGGCACCATCAATCTGTCAGTTAGCAGCCAAATGCTTACTCACTGCACCACCAAGGCTCTTCTTACAGAAACACAGTACAACTATATTGCTATCCCTACTGGAGATCCAAGGCGCTCTACTAACATAGTGCCTGAAGCACTTGACTGCTAACCAGAAGGTTGGTGGCTCAAACCCACCAGCCACTCCTTGGAAGGTAGGTTGGGTAATCTACTTCTGTAGTGATACCACATTGGAAACCCAAGAAGGGGTTGCGATGAGTCAGGTCTGACTCGACAGCACACAACAACAACAACTGCAGATCCAACTAGGAACAAAAGAAAAAGAGACCAGGACATATTTAGTCTTATTTTCTTCCTCTGCTGTTGTGTTTTGCCATGGAGTCGGATTCGACTCATAGCGAGCACTCCCTGGGTTTCTGAGTCAGTCTCACTATGGAAGTAGATTGCCCAAACTTCATTCCAGGAGTGGCTGGTGCTTTTGAACCACCAGCCTTTTGGTTAGCAGTCAAATGCCTTAGGCACTATGTCACCAAAGGTCCTTTTTCTTTCACTAAATAAACTGAGGTAAGTAGAATACCTTGTGATCACAAAACTATCTGCTTTGAATCTTATGAGTCCAATAGAATTGACAGCAGTCAGTTTGTTTTCATTTTTGTTTTGAGTCCTATAAGAGTGTATCAAAGCACACTGTAGTCATCTTCTACTGTCTTAGTACTCACCACTGTGCTGTTCACAACTTTGAAGGGTGCTTTTAAAATGTGTATCCCCAGAGCCTAATATAGTAAATGTTTGTGAAATGAATAATACAAAAAAACTGCAAATCAGAAGAGGTATCTTCAGCCTGGCTGATCAGGTCGACAAACCATGAGTGTAAAGTATGAGAATATCAATTTTGGTTCCAGGTAAGACACATATTCAAATATTTGGAATGCTTTATAAAAGGAAGGTTCTATTTCAATACAAGAATATGAGTAGAGGCTAGATGATGACTTAATGAAGTCATTGTTGTTGTTATCAAGTTGGACCTGACTCATAGTGACTCCTCCTTGTGTTTCTGAGGCAGTATCACTATAGAAGTAGATTGCCCAACCTTCCTTCCAAGGAGTGGCTGGTGAGTTTGAACTTCCAACTTTCTGGTTAGCAGTTAAATGCCTTAGGCACTATGCCACCAGAGCTCCCTCTTTAGAAAAGAAGGGTGAGAATTGGTTGCACAACTCAAAGAATTGGTCTCTCTTTCCATTTTTTTTCTTTCCCTCTCCTTCCCTGCTTTCTTTCTTTATCTCTCTACTTTGCTCTCTCTTCTTTCTCTTTTCCCTCCTTCAATACAAGAAAAGGACAGAATGGCAGATGCAAATAGTAAAACTAATATTTCAAATTCTGTCATTTGCAGAGGAAGTTTTGTGCTACTTCTTTAAATAAAACAATTTATTTAAAAAATATCTATATTTGTGATATGTCACTCAATCATCAGAACAACAATTTATATAGATAATAATAGTCAAAAATAAACTTAAAATTTGTAAATCAGGGATAAAAACTGGTAGAAATGGAGAAAAGGTATTTTTTAAAATAAATTCCATAATGAGTGGGATTCAGAAAATGAAACAATAAATGATTATGACATAATTAGGATACTTTATCATTAATGAGGGTACCAAAACAAAACAAATAACAAAAACAAAAAAAAAACCTCACTGCCATCTTCTTGTTATTGTTGTTATTTGCCATCGAGTCAGTCCTGACTCATCTAGTCAACCCCAACTCATAGCAACCCCCTGCTTGGGTTTCCAGGGGG
>NW_006922147.1:932443-932901 GCF_000298275.1 Orycteropus afer afer | reverse complement strand
GTGATTGGAATGCAGAAGTTGGAAACAAAGAAGAATCACCAGTAGTTGGAAAATTTGGACTTGGTGACAGAAATAATGCTGGAGATTACATGATAGAATTTTGAAAGACCCACAACTTATTCATGGCAAATACCTTCTTTCAACAACTCAAACAGTGGCTATACACATAGACTTCCTGAGACGGAGTGCACAGGAATCAGATTGACTACATCTGTGGCAAGAGCCGATGTTAAATCTCAATATCTTCAGCCAAAACAAGGCCAGGGACTGATTATGGAACAGACCATCAACTGCTCATATGCAAGTTCACCTTGAAGACATTAAAACAAGTCCATGAGAACAAAATATGATCTTGATAATATATCTCCTGAATTTAGAGACCATCTAAAAAATAGACTTGATGCATTGAACGCCAACGACAAAAAAACCAGAGGAATTATGGGATGATGTTAAGAACA
>NW_006922147.1:910398-931930 GCF_000298275.1 Orycteropus afer afer | reverse complement strand
AAAAAAAAAAAGGCTCCAGGAGTTGAAAGGTTACCCATTGAAATGTTTCTACAAACGGATGCCAGGCTGGAGATACTCACTTGGCTATGCCAGGAGATTTAGCACACAGCTACCTGGCCAACTGACTGGAAGATACCCTTATTTGTACTAATTTCAAAGAAAGGTGATCCCACAGATTGTGGAAATTTTTGATAAATATAATTAATATCACATGCAAGTAAAACCTTTCTGAAGATAATTTAAAAAATGGTTGCAGCAGTATATTGACATAGAACTTTCAGAAGTGAAAGATGGATTCAGAAAAGGATATGGAATGAGGGATATCCTAGCTGATGTCAGATGGATCTTAGCTCAAAGCAAAGAATACCAGAAAAAAGTTTATTTGTGTTTTATTGACTATCCAAAAGCATTCAATTTTGTGGATCATAACAAATTATGAATAACATTGAGAAGAATGGGAATTCCAGAATACTTAATTGTGCTCATGAAGAACTTGTATGTAGACCAGGAGGCTGTCTTTTGAACAGAACAAGGGGACACTGCATGATTTAAAATCAAGAAAGGAGTGCAACAGGGTTGTATCCTTTCACCATACTTATTCAATCTGTATGCTGAAAAAAATAATCCAAAAATCTGGACTATATGAATTAGAACATGGGATCAGGATTGGAGGAAGACTCATTAACAGCCTACATTATGCATACAACATGACTTTGCTTGCTGAAAGTGAGGACAACTTGGAACACTTACTGATGAAGATGAAAGAATACAGTCTGCAGTATGTATTGCACTTCAATATAAAGAAAACAAAAATCCTCACAATTGGACCGATAAGTAGCATAACAATAAATGGACAAAAGATTGAAATTTCCAAAGACTTCATATTACTTGCTTCTACAATCAACACCAATGGAAGCAGCAGTCAACACTTCCAATGACATATAGCACTGGGCAAATTGGCTGTAAAAGACCTCTTTCAAGTGTTGAAGAGCAAAGATGTCTCCTTGAGAGCTAAAGTGCACCTGACACAAGCCATGGTATTTTCAATCACTTCATATACATGTGAGAGCTGGACAATGAATAAGGAAGACTGAAGAAGAGTCAATGCTTTTGAGTTTTGGTGCTGGTGAAGAATGCTGTAAGTACCATGGATTGCTAAAAAAACTAACAAATCTACCCTGGAAGAAGTACAGCCAGAATGCTCCTTGGAAGCGAGAATGGCCAGACTTCGTCTCATTTACTTTGGTCATGTTATAAGAAGAGATCATTTCCTAGAGAAGGATATTCTGCTTGGTAAGGTGGAATGTCAACGAAAGATGGAAAGGCCCTCAACGAGATCAATTGACACAGTGGCTACAATGACGGGCTCAAGTGTATTAGGGATTATGGAGCTGCCACAGGATTGGGCAGTGTTTCAATCTGCTGTACATAGGATTGCTATGAGTCACAGATGACTCGATGGCACTTAACAACAACAATATATGTATTGATTGCCAAATACGTATTTATGATACCATCTATCAGTTTGAGTGTTATATGGTATCCTTTATTGAAATATCAAATAATTCAGCCAGCAGTTGGTATTACTAATTGATGGTACATCCCTTTGTTTAAAAATCCAGTGCCTTGACATATATTCTGCATGGATTTTATTTTACTTTTTTTTTTTTTGTGAACTAGTTTATACTGAGAAACCTTATTTTACATGCATGGATCTCTTTCTTTTACCAAAAAGATAAAACCTTATACCATGTCATGTAAAAGAAAATTGATTCCAAAAGCTCTGGAGATACATAAATAATCATAGAAAATGGAAAGACACAAACTGCCCTGTAGGAGAAAGATGACGCAGTCCCTTGCCATAAAATGTAGACTTGCTAAGATCTTGCTAAGATACAGACTTCCTTAGATGAGAACAAGACATAAGAGTTCATGTAAGAAATAATAAATGGCTATTTATGTAGTACTCTACATATCTTTTTAATTACAGCTAAATATGTTGAACAAATAATGAGACTGGCATATGGCAAGAACATGTTTTCTTTTTAATTGTTTGTTTTCCTTTTTATTTGAATTTTGAAATTGTTTAATAATATAAGCAAGATATTTGAAACATTGAATACTTGAGAACTGACCCAGATTGCATTTTGTACACTCATTGAACCTGGTGGTATTTCAGTTTATCAAGTGGAAATCAAGTTAATCAAACACTGGAATGAAATGAAGTGATTCATCTCTTACATTTATGCTGGGCTGTTTAGAGAAGTAAATGAGATAAACTATGAAAAGTGATTAGTAATGTATGTGGCACATAGACGGGACTTACTAAAGGAAAGATATTACTATAATGATAAACTTAATCATTGAATAAAATTTACATTCTTTTAAGATACAGAATTGTGTCTTGAGTAAAATTAAGGTAATTGAAACTTCACCTTTATCATCAGTAAGTTTTTGAGTTTGTGTCTGAAACATCTAGCACAGATAGTTCACCATTGTTTTAGCCAGTAGCATATTCAGATCTCCATAATCCATTCCACTTCCTATTACCAACTCAAAAAATCCCGTTATCTTGTGAGCTCTTGTTTATTATCAATTGTTTCACTTCTGATTTTGTTTAGTTTCCTATTTTATATTCCTGTTTTTTTACATGATCAAATCTGGCTCTCTCCCAATTTTATGTCAGTGCTGCCCTCTCTTTATATTGCTATCATTTTATATTCTGCAAAGCACATTTAATCTCTGATTTACCTAATTTTCCCTAACTCCTCCAAGCAAAGTTAATTCATTCATTCAATTTATGAATATACCTAAGGCATGTGACTGCTAACTACAAGGGTGGTGGTTCAAACTCACCAGCCACTCCTTAGAAGGAGGACTTGTTTAATCTACTTCTGTAAAGATTTACCTCCTGGGAAACCCAAAGTGGTTTGTTATGAGTTGGAATCGACTTGATGGTTGTGTGTGTGTGTGTGTGTGTGTGTGGCCTTCTAAAAGGAGCTCTGGTCATGCAGCTCCTGTCAACCAGAAGGTTTGTGGTTAAGGAGATCTGATGGCACTCTGGTTAGGGCATTGGGCTACTAACCAAATGGTCAGCAGTTCCACTAGCCGATCTGTGGGAGAAAGATGAAGCAGTCTCTTGCCCTAAAGATTTATAGCCTTGGAAACCTTTATCAGGGTTGTTACAAGTCAGCATGAATCAATGGTAGTGGTAGTGGTTTTTTTTTTTTTTTAATAAGTCAGATAATATTGTCTTGGTTACCTCTGTGCTGCTCTAACAAGAATATCACACAAATGAGATGGCTTTAACAAACAGGAGTTTATTCTCTGACAATTTGGGAGATAAGAAGTCTGATTTCCAGGTGTCAGGTGGTATGAGGTAACTAAAACATATTCTAAGCACTGGAAATATATCTATGAACATAACAGATAAAATTTTGCTCTAGAGTAACTTTCCTTCTAGTGAGTGTGAGGAGAGAGAGATCATAAACAATAAGCATAAACACATAAATAAATTATGATAAATTTTTAAAATTATAATTTCTCTGAACATAATAGAGCCAAATAAGTAAGTGGATCAGGAAAGTAGATTTCAATTGAAATAGGATGTTCACAGTAAGATTCATTGAGCAAAGGGAGATGAGGTCGAGGAAAGGCATTAGCCTTGGGGATATTTGGGAGAAGAGAATGTCAGGTAAAAGAGAGAAGCAGCACACAAGCTTGGAGTTTTTAAGAAGGAGGAGACTATTGTGCAAGGAATAGTGAGTGAAGGGTGGAATAGTTGAAAGTGAAACAGAAATGTAACAGAAGCCAGAACTTCTATAGGCTTCTAGGCTGTGAAGACCATGTCAGGCTTGGCTTTTCCACAGAGCAGAGCAAAATGGGCAGTTGCTGTAGAACTCTGAGCAGAGTTAAATTTGAACTATATTTTGGAAGAATCACTTTGTTTTCTTTGTGAGTACAGAAAAGACTGAGGTGATGGTGACAAGAATGAAAGAGGATCAAAAATTCTATTTCATTTATTTCCATTTTATGTTCAGATATTCAGTGCAATAACATATTTACCCTGCAAACTATTTATTTTTCTACTTTCTAAGTGATTTAAGACCAAAGTTATATATTTATTTTACCCTTTTATGTGATGTAATTTTTGGTAAATCTAACATGAATTTCAATCATCTATTAAGCATCTGAGTATCAAAGTTCTTTAACTCTTTTTACTCCACTGATATTTATGTCAGTTTACATCGTGGTCATATCTTAATACTGGCAACACAAAACATAACCCACTTCTGAAATAATGAGTTTGTTCCAACCTGTCCTCCTAAAATATCTTTTCTTTTTCTTATCTCATCTTCCAAAATCAGTAAAATCTTGGATTAAGGCATCAGAACATATTAAGACTTACTTTCCCTAATTTTACCAAGATTGTCCGTTTTCTGTAGTTTCATGAAATTATACTTCAGTTTAAATTTCAAACTCACTTATAGCAATGGCTTCTTTTAATATCATCTTGCCCATTTATTGATATGGTTTTCCTGTTTGAAATCCTTTCCCTTCATTTCATCCTATTAATTCTCAAAATCTTTCCATATTTTACCTTCTTCATGAAACATTCTCTAAACCTTCCAGTTGACATATATATCTTTTCTTCCCCAGCAATAAAATTATTTAATCAACCTCTACCAAATGAGTACAAATTTAATATCTAGCACTATACCTAGAATATGAATATTTATGAATATTTTATTACAAACTTAGGCCTCAGAAAGAAAAAGGAAGTAATAAAAGAATAATATATAGCCAAGGAAACTGACCTAGCCTGGGAAGGTTCAGGAAGTTAGAAACTGGCTTAAGATGGATGGATGAATTGGAGTTACTTAGGCAAATGGGATTGGAGGTGGAAAGGCATTCATAAATGGTCTCAATTATCATTATGTCCACTGTACATAAAGATTTTGCTAAGATTTAATTGCTTATCTTATTTTTATTACTTGTATGTTTCATTTTTTGCAAGACTTTATTATTATTATTATTATTTTATTTTCATTTTACTCTTTCAAAGGTTCCTTGGTACTAAATCCATGTCTCATATCATTTCGTGATCATGCTTCACAATCAATCTCATAATAATTTAAAAAGTTCAGGTGTATATTGAGTGCTCAATAAATAATTTTTAGAAACAAGTTAATACACTTGTTTTTCATTCATGCGTGCAATGCTTAATCTGTTTCCTACCTTGAACTTATAGTTGCAATAAAAATCAATCAACATTAATGAAAGCATGAAATGAAATAATTGACTTGATTTAAAGTAGCAGTTCACATTTTTTTAAAAAAATATATAATTTATTGTGCCATTTCTCCTTCATCTGAATTTCCACTATGAAGCCAAAATTCCATTTCCAAAATTGTTTTTGACCTGAGGAGATAGTATAAGAAAAATATAAAAAATATATACAACATGAATTTCATAGCAGTGTTATTCATGATAGAAAATAGAAACTAAATGTGAATGCAATATGAGAGACTAATGTTATATTCAAAAACTTAATTAACTATTATGTAGCCACTAAAATTAAGAATTGTGTTTTAAGAACTCTGCATCATCTTAAAAAGTACTTTTGATAAATAATACTTAGAAGTTTAAGATTCTATCCCTTCAATGATTGTTAACAGATTAAATGTATGTAAGCAATTGTACTGGTACAGTGGTTAAGCATTCAGCTGCTAATCAAAAGACTGGTGGCTCTAACCCAACAGACACTCTGAGGAAGAAAGCTGTGGGATTCTGATTCTGAAAAGATTAGAGCTTTGGGAAACTTTGGAGCAGTTCTATTCTATCCTACAGTGTCACTATGTGTCAGAATCAACTCAATGACAAACTATAAAAACATAAATCTATATAAGTATCTGTCCAAAAACAGAAATGAAATATGTAAAATAAAAACATGATGTGTTAGAATGATCAATTTATTAGCGATTATTTTTGTTTTTGCACTTTTCTTTGTGCAATACCTGATACCAGGTGCACAGTTGTGCTATAATATAATACTATAATTGTCTTCTCCCATAGTCTCTCTATAGATACTAATGGATGTAACAGCTGCTAATGGACACAAAGTAAATGTCTATGGGGAGAGATTACCCTCTGAGCTATAGGAATGTTTACTATTTCATCCTACTAGGGTAAAAGAGAAAGGACTGTGATGCCAGCAAGTCTAGAATCTCCTGATGGTCATCCACTCTGAACAGCTGCAGTGAGTAATGCCCATCGCCTGCAGGGGGCCCTCCCTTTTTATTATCCATTTGATCTTTTATTACTCCTCTTCTCTACTCTCTCTCTGTACATGGTCTTTGGCAGGTAGTCATTGTAGCTTGCTAGTATAATAACCCCAGGAGAGAGGGGCTTAGGATCTTCTCCCATGAGGCAAAGTGTAGCATGCATAGATGTTGTCATGGGTTGCATTTTGTCCCCAAAAGGCATGTATTAACTGGGCTAGGCCATGGCTCTCAGTAGTTTGGCACTTATGTAATAATATAATTTGGCAGTTATGTAATGATGTAATCATCTCCCATGGTGTAATCAGCCTATCAGCTGTAAGGGCAGTAGGCTGTAATACAACAATTTTACTCAGGTCACACCCATGATCTGATGCAAGAGTTTCCCTGGGGTGTGGCTTGCATCACATTTGATCCTACAAGGGATAAAAGGAAAGAGAAACTAGCAGAAAAAGAGGGACTGAGAATCCTTAAGAAGAAAGAAGGAACAGATCAAGCCCTTAGGGCCTGGGTTTCTATACTATGAACCTCCCACACCCAAGGAAAGATTGATGCCAAGACACAAGGAGATTTCCACGGAAAGTTTGTCCCACTTATATTGAAAAGAGGCAAGGACCTTTCTCCAGAGCTGACACAGAGAAAAAGCCTTCCAAGAGCTAACGGCCTGCATTCGAACTTCTAGCCTCTGAACTGTAAGAGAATAAACTTCTGTTTGTTGAAGCCATCCGCTTGTGGCACTTACATTATAGCAACACTAGACCGATGCAATTACAAATTCACACCATGGGATAGGAACTTAACTTCAGGAAACCTTAGCTGATGATGATGTTTGCTGTTCTGTTCGTCCCTGATCTGTTTAATCTGTAAGTGATATGTGCCTGTTGACTACGCCATTAGAACAGTGTCTGGTCTGTGCTCTGATCCAAATAATCTTTCACTTAAGAACTTGTGAACGTGGTACATTGCAGCTGAGTAACAATGTTTAAGGACAATAAGGAAATGCCTTAAATTTAAATAGGTACATGATATCAGTGAATTAAGTGAAGAATATGCATAGTTAAATATGTAGAATAAGATAAATCAAACAAGGGTTTCTCTCTGTACACAGATATTTATAATTTTACTCCATATTTAGCATAAATTCAAATCTCATTTTCTTTCTTTTTCTGGCTTCTATTATAAGAAATGTTTTTGTCTCCTGTTTATCTTCTTCGCGTGTCAGCTGTGCATAGCCTGCAGGTCAGTTTTGACATCTTTCCATGTTATATGCAGGTTTTACCAAATGTCTTACATATTACTGGTAAATTCATTGTTTTTCGATACTTCTGTATAGTATGAAAGAAATTTATAAATCTCTTTTCCCTTGAACTGATTTAAATTACTGTTATTTTGAAAATTTTGTATACTTTTACAACCAACAATGCTGCATTTTGTTTACAGACTACTTATGAAAAATAGCACAGAAATCTCCATACCAGCTGCAATAGATTGTTGAGCTCTTCAAAGGATACTTCCTATTATTTCTCTCTTTGTGTCTTTGTCTTTCTTTTTTCCTGTGTTTTTACATCAGGCTACACTATTTTCTGGAGACAAAATGGTCATAGGTGTTGTAATTCTGAAGTTTCTTTTAATTAAAGAGAATTTATAAGCATTATATTACCTATAACTCTTTCGATATTTGGAACAAAATGACATGTAAGTTATGGGATTAGACTTTTATTGTCTAGAATTTTTTTTTTTTTTTTTGTCTAAAACTACAACTCTAATATAGTTTTGCAGCAAATTCTCAATCTTTTGAAAATTAAAGTGAACATACTTTATGCTCTTTCTCATTAATATTTCTTCTACAACTAAATCCTTTATTCTCAACTACCTTCCTTTGGATTATGCATGTTAGTTTATGCACTGTGAATTTTTATAAATCTTGATATTAGTGCAAAAACATTAACACAAAATGTTGTGCACTATTTTGTATTTTTTCATGTTTTGCCTTAGTCCATTCTAACATTCCAATCATCTTAAGCCTTTGGATAACTTATTCTACAGTGTGGCAAGGCAATTTTACCATTTTAATTTCACTTAGTATAGACAACATTTGGTTCTTGTTTTAACCAACCAACCAACCAAACAAATTATTAGAGACCTTTGATCTAGAGCAGAAAGATTAAATACAATGGGCCTGTATCAATAAATTTGACTGGATTCAGCTTTGTGCTTCTTCCACTGTTATCCCACATTCTTAATATCCATTCTCATACATAGCCCCTGATTTTTTTCTGTACAAATTAGCAACGTCATGTTGTTGTTATGTGCCTTCGAGTTGGACCCAACTCATAGTGACCCCCCTTGAGTTTCTGAGGCAGTATCACTATGGAAGTAGATTGCCCAACCTTCCTTCAGAGGAGTGGCTGGTGGATTTGAACCACCAGCCTTCTGGTTAGCAGTCAAGTGCCTTAGACACTATGCTACCAGAGCTCCTAGAAAAGTCATATAGTTCTTTTTGAGTGTAGTCACTTCCTCATGGGTCACACTTCATGACATAAAACTTCAAGTCATGCTAACACCTTAGTTTACTTATAAGTCAAGTAAAAAAATTATGTGGTGAAAGTGGGTCCTGGGGCCAATTAACAGTGGCTTGTAAGGCAACTGTCTCAGGGTAGACCATCGCAGTTTCCACAGACAAAGCTGGATTTATCTTCTAAAGTAGAGGTAGAAAGGCTGCTTCTACAGGCAAAATTAAGGGAGGTAATGTCACAAGCTTTATTAGTATCTAACCATACGCCCCCATTTCAAGTTTCAGAATCCTGTTTATTCTCAATTGGTGCCCTCATATTAATATCAGAAACATTGTAAAGTTGTGTATTATACTGGCAGTGTAATTCAGCCACTTTTAGGATGAGACTGTGGTTTTGGTCTTCAGCAATCTCAGTTTGTAGCTACAGGACATAAGATTCCCCCCACCCTATGGCATATTAGCAACTTTCCCATCATTTATGTTGTTCCTGAGCTGAGAATATGAAGCTCTGAGTTCATCTTTTTCTTACCTATTTCTTCAGGAAAATTGGGAGCAGTCAGACAATATCATTAATCTTTGAAAGAAATTTGAAAAACTTGTTTCAAGCTGTCAAATACATGATTACTCAAAATTTTGTCCCTTATAGATATTTAATTCAAAAAACAAAACAAACCCACTGCCATCAAGTCATAATGACCCCGACTGGGTTTCCAAGGCTGTAAATCTTTATGGAAGTAGATTGCCTCATCCTCATCCCATAGAGCAGCTTTAGAGATGTTCAATGGTGATATTTTGTGCATCTCCTTTGCCACATCATGTCATGGACTTCAGTGTCTTCTTTACTACTAGAAACAGAGTCATTTATATCTTTATAACTCACTAGATATAAAAGTATAGTTAGAAAACTAACTCCAGAAACCCCAAAAACAATTCTGAAAACTCATCTTTAATATTCTATTTCTCTAGAACCAAGTTCTCTAGAACTTGATATGAAAATATGTCTTAATCTAGGTTATGAAGAGAAACAGACCAATAATAAGAATGTGTGCCTGTGTGTGTGCACAGAAAAGATTTTTTGGGACTTGGCTTACATGATTGTAGGTGCTGGCTCACATGATCAGGTGACAGGCTTGGAATTCTGGCAATCCTTTGTCCAAAATCTGTAAGTCAGTTGTGGGGAGTAAGAGGAATTCTAGAAGGATATCTATTTATAGTATGGAAGAACAATAATAATCCCTCTGAAAACCTACATTTTTTCTTTTAAGGAATCCAAGTGTTTAGATAAGGTCCACCAAACTATAGAAAGTAATCTTCATTATCCAAGGTAAATTGATCAAAATTGTAGACACATCATAAAAAAAGAAATTAGACTAGTGTTTGTTCAAATGGCTCAGCACCACAATCTGACCACTTTGACAAATAAAATTAATTATCAGATATATTTAATTTGCAGATTTGTTGGTTTAGATTCTCGTAATCATGATATTATCTCAATATATAAATTGCACCCACTACCTAAGGGGTTGTGTGATAGTTGGAGCTGTGTGTTAACTTGGCTGGAGCATAATTCTGTGTGATTTAAACAGTTGTTATGTGGGTTGTTCCCATGATGGGATCAGATGTATATGTTTGGAATAGCCAATCCATTGAAAGGGAGTTTCCCGGGTGGTGTGGCCTGCTTCCAGTATATTTATGGACATTCTGGGAAAAGAGACACTCTCCTGTGGATGAGGATTCTGTTGTGCTGCCTACAACAATCTGTGAGCAAACAGTCCACCATTTAGCCTGGAGATTTTGGATTCATTATTTGTTGGAGTCAACAGCCTGCCAACCTTGAGCTCGTCAGCCCCTGCAGCTGCATTGAGAAAACCCTCCAGCTTGATGTTTGATCCAAGAACTTTGGACTTGCCAGCTTCTATAAGTGTATGAGCCGTTTTCCTAAGATAAATTTCTCTTTTTATCTCTTTCTATATATAAGCTTTACTGATTTTGCTTCTCTAGAGAACCCAGTCTAACACACTTTATACTGGAGTGATTCTAGAGAAATAAAATCATAAGGATGGGCTTCCTAAATTGGTTCTCTAATTTGATTAATTGTAAAGGCACTAGTGACCCTGCCTCCTTAGTAAAGAGGGCCCTGCTAATCTGTGGCATGAGGTGGTAACATTAATATGCAAAATAACACTACCAATAGATCAAGTATTTTTGAGAAGTGAGGCTCTTGGTGATCACATATTTGATACTTTCCTGAAGTTTTGTCAGCATGAGGAGTATAAGGAAGCTGGTTGGTTGGTCTTACTTACACTAGACAAAGTGGTGAAAGAGCAAGATGAGTTTAGGGCTGCTGAGTCACAGCATAAGTGTCACATAAAAGACTTCAGTGTTTCCAGTTGTGCTCTGAAAGAAAGCCTTATTTCTTCTAGTAACAAGACTGATATTGCCGACACCAAACCCAGAGTCTTATTGTAAGGGTGGCTGAATTACAACACCAATTAAATTGCCAACCCAGAATGGTGTCTGAAGTTAAAGTGAGGGCATTGATTGGGAAAAAATGGGATCCTGAAACCTGGAATGGGGATATATGGCAGATGGTAAGGAAGATCAGGATACGGAGCCTGTAAATTCTGTTGAATCCCTCCCATCTGAAGAGATTACTGTAAAATCATTTTCCCTTCCACTTCAATTTGTGGGATTAACCCAACTGTCCCTGCTGGGTCATTCCCTGAGGCAGAAGACATGGAAGACATTGCTGAATGTTCTCAGGAACTTCCCCAACCACCCATTATTGCTGCTAGATGTATAACTAAAGTTAAGTCCAAATGAGCCCCAAAAGGTGAAATACAAAGCGTGACTGAGGAGGTGGTATGCTACACCTAAAAAGACCTACATGATTTTGCTAACATGTACAGACAGAAACCTGGAGAATACATATGGGAATGGCTACTGAGAGTGCAAGATAATGGTGCAAGGAATGTAACATTGCATCTGTCTGAGTTTATTGATTTAGTCCCACTAAGAACAGATTCTTCATTCAATGTTTCAGCTCGACAAGTTAGGAAGATCTAGTAGTTTATTTGGTTGGCTTTCTAAAATATGGATTATACGGTGGCCTACCTTAAATCAAGTTGAAGTACCATACCAGCCTTGGTATAATGTAGAAGAAGGTATCAAGAGGCTTAGGGAAATTGGACTGTTAGAATGGATTTATCAGATTAGACCCCTAGAGCTAGAGATGAAGAGTCCAGAAGACATGCCTTTCACCAGTACCATGAGGAATAAATTTGTGAAGGGAGCCCCAGCATCCTTGAAGACTGTTTTGATTGCTATTTTATGTAAGCCAGATTTGACAATGGGAACTGCCCTAATTGAACTTAGACACTTAAGTACAAAGGGGATGATTGGACCTCTTGGTAGTAGGGGCCAAGTGGTAGCAGTTAATCAACAAAGGGGTAGAATAATGGACAGCAAGGTCAAAACAGTAATCAGAATACTCTGACTCATGTGGAATTATGGTATTGGCTACTTAGTCATGGTGTTCCTAGGAGTGAAATTCATAACAAACCTACTAAATTTTTACTTGATCTGCATAGACAGAAGAATTCTAGGTGAACAGCAGCCTAAATTGAATTATGAGAATACAAAGTCATGGCCTCTCAATCAATTCCCAGACGTGAGTCAGTTTACAGACCCACAACCCCTTGAATGAAGGGGAGACTGGGTCCTTTTGAGGAAGGACCCCACTATATTGCCAAAAATGTATAATGTCAATCTTTCTCCCAGCCTTCCCCAACAAGGCCTTTTATGAGAGTGACTGTTCATTGGGGAAAAGGAAATAATCAGACTTTTCAGGAATTATAGGACACTGGCTCTGACCTGACACTAATTCCAGGAGACCCAAAGTGTAATTGTGACCCACCAGACAGAGTGGGAGAATATGGAGGTCAAGTTATTTATGGAGTCTTATCTAAGGTGCATCTCATAGTGGGTCCCCAAACCCATCCTGTAGTGATTTCTCCAGTTTCAGAATGCATAATTGGAATAGATCTACTGAGCAATTGGCAGAATTCCCCCATTGGTTCCCAGACATGTGGAGTAAGGGTTATTATGGTAGGAAAAGCCAAGTGGAAGCTATTAGAACTGCCTCTGCCAACAAAAATAATAAACCAAAAGCAATACCACATCCTTGGAGGGGTTGCAGAGATTACTGCTACCATCAAGGACTTGAAGGATGCAGAGGTGGTGATTCCCACCAAATTCCCATTTAATTCACCCATTTGGCCTGTGCAAAAAAAAACAGATGGATCTTGGAGAATGACAGTAGATTATCATAAACTTAATCAGGTGGTGACTCCAATTGTAGCTGCTGTTCCTGAAGTGGTTTCATTGCTTGAGAAAATTAGTACATCTCCTGGTACTTGGTATGCAGCTATTGATCTGGCCAATGTCTTTTTCTCAGTACCAATTTCAGAGGACCATCAGAAGCAGTTTACCGCTGGCAAAGCCAACAATATATTTTCACAGTGCTTCCTCGAAGGTATATCAACTCCCCAGCACTATGTCATAATTTAGTCCCTAGGGATCTTGATCACCTTTTGCTTCCATAAGACATCACACTGGCCCATTATATTGATGACATTATGCTGATTGGAGCTAGTAAGGAAGAAGTATTGATGACTCTAGACTTAATGGTGAGACATATGCATGCTAGAGGTTGGGAAATGAACCCCCAAAAAAAATTCAGCCACTTTTCACCTCAGTGAAATTTCTAGAGGTCTAATGGTATGTGGCATGTCAAGATATTCCTACTAAAGAGAAGAATAAGTTATTGTATCTGGCTTTCCCCACAACTAAAAAGAAGGCACAATGTCTAGAGGGTCTCTTTGGATTTGGGAGGCAACATATCCCTCATTTGGGTGTGTTGTTGCAGACTATTTATCAAATGACTTGGAAAGCTGCTAGTTTTTAGTGGGGCCCAGAACAGCAGAAGGCTCTGCAACAAGTTACTTGGGCCATATGATCAAGCTGATCCAATGGTGCTTGAAGTGTCTGTAGTAGATAGAGATGCTATTTGGACTCTTTGGCAGGTCCCTTTTGGTGAATCACAATGCAGACCCTTGGGATTTTGGAGCAATGTCCTGCCATATCCTCTGCAGATAACTAGTCTCCTTTTGAGAAATACCTTTTGGCTTGTTACTGGGCTTTAGTAGAGACTGAACGCCTAACCATGGGCCACCAAGTCATCATGAGGCCTGAGTTGCCCATCATGAACTGGGTGTTGTCTGACCCACAGAGTCATGAAGTTGGACACGCACAGTAGCACTCCATCGTTAAATGGAAGTAGTATATCAGAGATTGGACTTGAGCAGGACCTGAAGGCACAATTAAGTTGCATGAGGAAGTGGCCCAAATCCCTGGGGTCTCCACTCCAGTCACATTGTCTTTCTTCTCCCAGTCTGTACCTATGGCTTCAGGGGAGTTCCTTATGATCAGCTGACTGAGGAAGAAAAAACTCATGCCTGGTTTACAGATGGTTCAGACACCACTCAAAAATGGACAACAGTGTAACTGAAGCCCCTTACTGGGACTTCCTTGGACAGTGGTGAAGGGAAATATTTCCAATGGGCAGAACTTCGAGCAGTGCTTAAGGCTGTTCACTTTGCATAGGACAAGAAGTGGCCAGGTGTGCGATTGTATATGGATTCATGGGCTGTGGTTAATGGCTTAGCTGGATGGTCTGGGACTTGGAAAGAGCATGATTAGAAAATTGGTGACAAGGATGTATGGAGAAGAGGTATGTGGATAGATATCTCTGAATGGGCCAAAGGAGTAAAGATATTTGTGTCTCATGTGAATGCCCACCAAAGGGTGACCTCGGCAGAGGAGGACTTTAACAATCAGGAGGATAGGATGACACATTCATTGGAAACGAGCCATCATTTCTCCCCAGCTACTCCTGTCATTACTCAATGGGCTCATGAACAAAGTGGCCATGGTGGCAGGGATATAGGCTATGCATGGACTCAGCAACATGGACTTCCACTTACCAAAGCTGATTTGGCTACCAGTACTGCTGAGTGCCCAATCTGCCAGCAGCAGAGACCAACACTGAGTCCACGATATGGAACCATCCCTTGGAGTCAGCAGCCAGCAACCTGGTAGCAGGTTGATTACATTAGACCACTTCCATCATGGAAAGAACAGCATTTTGTTCTTACTGGAATAGATACTTATTCTGGATATTGATTTGCCTTCCCTGCATGCAATGCTTCTGCCAAAACTACCATCCATGGATAGTCTTAACAGAATACCTCATTCACAGTCATGGTATCCCACACAGCATTGCTTCAGATCAAGGGACTCATTTCACAGCAAATGAAGTTTTGTAATGGGCCTACTCTCATGGAATTCACTGGTCTTACCACGTTCCCCATTATCCTGAAGCAGCTGGCTTAATAGAATGATGGAATGGCCTACTAAAATGCAATTATGGCACCAGTTAGGTGGCAATACCTTGAAGGGTTGGGGCAATGTTCTCCAAGAGGCTGTATATGCTCTAAATCAGTGTCCAATATACGGTGATTTTCTCCCACAGCCAGGATTCACGGGTCCAGGAACCAAGGGGTGGATACAGGAGTGGTGCCACTCCTATTACCCCTGGGACCCACTCAAAAAATTTTTGCTTCTTGTCCCTGCTATCCCATGCGCTGTGGGTCTGGAGATCTTAGTCCCAAAGGGAAGAACACTCCCACGTGGAGACACAATACTGATTGCATTGAACTGGAAATTAAGAATGCCACCCGGCCATTTTGGCTACCTCATGTCTCTGGATCAACAGACAAAGAAGGGCATTACTGTACTCTCTGGTGTGATAGATCCTGATTACCATGGGGATATTGGATTGACATTACATAATGGAGGTAAACAAGAATATGTCTGGAATACAGGAGATTCTTTAAGATGTCTCTTAGTACTCCCATGCACTGTGATTAAAGTCAATGTAAAATTACAGCAACCCAATTCTGATATGACTGCTAATGGCCCAGACCCTTTAGGAATGAATGTTTTGGATACCCCACCAGGCAAAGAACCATGACCAGCTGAGGTGCTTGCTGAGGGCAAGGGAAATATGGAATGGCTGCTGGAAGAATGTAGTTCTGAATATCAGCTATGACCACATGACCAGTTGCAGAAATGAGGACTGTCATTTCTATATTTCTTCATTCTATATGTGCGTCAAATATTTTTGTTTCCTTCTGTTATGAGCTGTGAAATGTAAATAAGGTTAATGCACTTCGTCTGTACGCAGGTTATCATATTATTTTAGGTGCAAATATGACTTTATGATTGTCCTTATTTACAGATTATATATGGTTAAAAAAATTTGTACAATTGCCAAGTTGACTAGGGGTGGACTCTGATAGTTGGAGCTGTGTTAACTTGGCTGGACCACAATTCTGTGTGGTTTAAGTAATCGTGATGTGGGTTGTCCCCATTATGGGATCAGATGTATATGTTTTGAGCAGCCAATCTGTTGAAAGGGAGTTTCCCTAGGGCTGTGCCCTGCTCCCAGTATATTGATGGACATCTTGGGAAAAGAGACACTCTTGTATGGATCGGGATTCTGTTGTACTGCCTACAGCAGTCTGTGAGCGAACAATCCACCATTCAGCCTGGAGATCTTCGATTCGTCATTCATTGGAGTCAACAGCCAGTATACTGCCTGCCAACCTTGAGCACATCAGCCCCTGCAGCTGCTTGAGTCAGGAAAAGCCTCCAGCTTGATGTTTGATCCAAGAACTTGGGACTTGCCAGCTTCCATAAGTGTGTGAGCCATTTTCCTAAGATAAATTTCTCTTTCTCTCTCTTCATATATAAACTTTACTGGTTTGCTTCTCTAGAGAACCAGTCTAACACAGGCTGCATACAAATTATTTAATAAAGCAATTATTTTATACCATTACATATAATTATAATAGAAGCTTATGCAGAAATAGTTTGGGTACCAATATTTAAAAACAGTAAGAGAATGACTTATCCTAATTAATTCATCAGAGAATGGCTTAATAAAATTAGAATATAAAATTTGAATTATTTTCAAAAGATATATGATCTATCAAAATGTTTTTTTGATTTGCTAGAATGTATAAAATCATTTCAGTTTTAGTTGTAACATATCTTGATTCTTGGAAGACATAATTTACGATTTCAGACTTCACAGAAGAATCATTAATGATTTCAAAACTATTACATATCAAGGTAGATAACATACACTATTAATTCTAACTTGTAAAATCTGAACTGACGAGCATAATCTTTGTAATTTTTCCCATATATATATAAAGCCCCTTCCAACTTGTAGCATGAAAGGCATTCTAACTTATAGCTTCCTACAGTTCCCTCATTTCATCATGCATTGGTGGTCATGCTGCCTAACACATGACTTGGCAAATCTGACCAAAAGCAATTGGGTTAGAAAGACCACTAATCTCAAGGGATGATGGTCTATATGTTCATTTATGAACTTAATAAAATTGCTTAGTAAATAACGTGACCAAATTGCCTAAGTTGAATCTGTAAGATTCTTCCTGTGAAGAATTTGAAAAACAAGAATTTAGTAGCAGCTGCCAAAGATAAAAGACATGGATAAAAGGGGAGTACCAGAGACTATAGGTGAAAAAGAAGGAACAAAATTAAAAATAATAATAAATAGAAATACCTAGGGTTAGCAACAGGTGTGTAGAGAGAGCAAGTCAATCTTGTAAGTGGTATGCTAACATGAAGAAGGCATTCTTAATGCTTATTCCTCAACAAGATAATATCATAACAAGGTGACTTGGTCCCTAGAGTAATCTCAGACCTGTATGACCTCAAGTTCACCTCATTCTTATTTACAATAGACATAACTATATTGCAGTTTTGATTCTTTTTACGCAGTTTAGTTTACCTGCTTTGCCAAGAGGGCATGTCCTGGCTAGTGCAATGAAATTCATTTTTTAAAAATCTACTTGTATATTTCCCAATCAATTATCTTCTTCTAATATAAATAATTTTATATGTAAAAAAGCCTATTACAGAATTCAGTAAAATTAAAGGGGAGATTTACAATGTTTTTAAGTGATCTTTAGCCAAAAGTATTATGTAGTTTTTCACCTAGAGTGAAAACAATTCACACAGAACAAAGCTACAAGGTGAAATACAATCTACTGCATAAAACTTTTCAAATATTCCTGAACCACTCAAATATATTATCAATAATCAATTTTTCCTAATTCAGTTATCCCATAACTAAGTTCAAGTACACATAGATTTAATTCTCCATGCTGCGGAACATGGTTGTACTTATAACTAATTGAATACTTTTACTACAATCCATAAAAATCTTTGATATCACTTTAAAAAGTTAGTTAAGATAGAAGCCTGTGTACATTTTTAATTTAGTGGTATCAGGAATTACAACCAACAAGACAGTGAAATAAATCACTGTAAGTTAAAAGAAAGTTATATCAGAGAGTATTGTTTTTGTTAGGTGCCTTCGAGTTGTCTTTGACTCACAGTGACCCTGTGTACAACAGAATGAAGCACCACCCAGTCCATTGTAGAGAGAAGTAAACTTCAAGTTACATCTCTATAACTTATCACCTTATCTTTATAGTTCATCCTAAAGAATAATCTATGTTTTAAAATAATTTTCCTCTTTCTTAATATAGATTCATTTTTAGCTTTTTTATTAAAAGTATGTATAACTTTGGAAAATCTATGAGAATAAACAGTAATTTTTCTTATGATATTAATAAAAACAAAAAAGCATACTATAGATATTTGATAATGAATTTAAATAATAAAATTAAAGGAATTATAACTCCTCCCCCCCAAAAAAAATGAACTCACTGCTGTGGAGTCAATTCAACTCATACCATCTCTCCTTGGGTTTCTGAGGCCATATCTCTATGGATGTAGATTGCCCAACCGTCCCTCCAAGGAGTGCCTGGTGGGTTTGAACGGCCAGCCTTCTGGTTAGCAGTCAAATGCCTTAAGTACTACACCACCAGAGCTCCCAAAAGGAATTATAGGTAAGAAAATTTGGAAGATAAAATAGAACTTGGAGAGAAATTTTATGTTATAAAAGGACTTCAGATTTGAAATGCAAGGAAATAAGAGAAAGGCAAGGATAAAATATATATAGAAATAATTTCTTAAATTCTGGCAAAAAATAAATGAAATATTAGGAATTCAAGTATAACACTATGGAATAAACTGGCAAATGAAAGAATACAAAATGTCATCAAGAAATAACTTTGAGTGTGTATACTAATAGATCTTATCAAGCCTTAATAAGATATTTGGGAGGGTCTTCTCTGTAAATGTACAAAGATTATGTTGTGCTATTTTGATTTACGTAAGTAATTTTTTACCAGACAAACTAGATATCATCATTGAAATGGATAAAATTTTTATTTAATCTTAATATATTAATATATAGAGTACTATACTGGGATATGGGAGCTCTGGTAGCGTAGTGCCTAAGGCACTTGACTGCTAACCAGAAGGCTGCCGGTTCAAACCCACCAGCCACTCCTCAGAAGGAAGGTTGGGCAATCTCCTTCTGTAGTGATACCACCTCAGAAACCCAAGGAGGGGTCGCTATGAGTCGGGTCCTACTCGACAAACAACAACAACATACAGGAAAATAAGTAACTCTAGTGGCACAGTGCCTAAGGCATTTGACTACTTACCAGAAAATTGGCGGTTCAAACCCACCAGCCATTCCACAGGAGGAAGATTGAGCAATCTAAATTTCATAAAAATTTACCACTTGGAAAACTCAATGGGCATTGCTATGAGTCCAAATTGACAATTCAATGACAGTTTTTTTTTTGGGGGGGAGCTGGATACTGAATATTAAAAGAGAAAAAGTTAATCTCATTCTCACTTGTTCAAAATATTATAATATTTGTTTTATTCATTCTGTTTCTTCACCTAATTTGTGAACCTCTTCATCGTTGTTCCGGTATGAATTAGTTGTAATTTAGGCCTGCTGTGTAATTGTCATTCTAGAAGTAGACAACACAGATATCCCAGGTTCAGTTGACTCTTTCCTGGGTCTCCTACTTTTCCTCTATGTTATTTATTCCCACATTTTCATTTACTAGTCTCTCAGATAGGAGCTCTGGTAACATAGTGCCTAAGGCACTTGACTGCTGACCAGAAGGCTGGCAGTTCAAACCCACCAGCCACTCCTCAGAAGGAAGATGGGGCAATCTACTTGCATAGTGATACCACCTGGGAAACCCAAGGAAGGGTCACTATGAGTCAGGTCCTACTCGACGGCACATAACAACAACAATAACAGTCTCTCATATAAGTTTCTGAGTCTTGGCTGATCTGAAAATCTTTACGAGACTTTCACCTTTGACTGACAGTTTGGAATAAAATTCTCATTTGAAATTTCCCACACCACATTGAAGGCCTTACTCTATCATATTGTACATTGTCTATAGCTCATGAAAAATTTCCTAGTCTAAGTCATATGCTTTTGTGAATGACGTTATTCTTCCCCATGTTACAGATTCTTCAAGCTTGTAGGGTACGATCATTATTCATGTTATCCTGAAACTTTATAATGATTTGCTGTGTTGAGTCACATTCCTGGAATCTTAATGGAATTTCCAGATTTTTCAGGTCTGGAAAATTCTTTTTTATCAATAGATTAGATTATTACTATCATCAGATTAATTTCATCTTTTTATTTTCTCTATTACTTCTTTTTAGAATTTCAACAAATGGATGGCGACTTGCTGGAATGATACTCTATCTTCTTATGTTTTTAAGTTATTTTTACTGTTTTTATCGTGTCTTCTGATTTTTGAAACATTTTTTTTACTCTCTCACTTTCTAAATTTTTTGTTGTTTTCCTATTAGTTTCAGCAACCTTATTTTAATTGCAAACTTCATTTATTCCTTTCTTTTCATTTCTCTATAGTACCTTTTTCCTGTTCATCTTGAATGAATATCGGCTCTTTGAAAGATTCTAATTTACAAGCTTGTTTGTTCATTTATTTTTAATTATTTTGTCTTCTATAAATTATATTTGTTTCCTACAAGGTCACATTATAAAAAACCCACCCTTTTTTAATTTTAAAAAATATATACATGATAATATATTTCAGATATTTTGAAAAATGAATAAAGGATAATAAACTGCACATGTTTATAATCCACCTTAAGGAAAAATTAATAAATAAGGTTCTTAGCCCTTTGGTGGCATAATGCTAAAGGCATCTGACTGCTAACCAGAAGGCTGAGGATTCAAACCCACCAGCCACTCCTCAGAAGAAACACTGTGCAATCTACTTCCATAGAGATAACACCTAGGTAACCCAAGAAGGGGTTGCTATCAGTTGGACGGACGGCTCGACAGCAGTGAGTTTGGTTTTTGGTTTAATAAATATCGTAATGCACAATTCCATTATCTTCTCTCCATCTGTCACTCTGAAATACAAAAATATTTTGGATTTGGTATTTGTCATTCCTACATATTTCTTAGGCATATATAGATTCCTTTTTTAATGTATTTACCACATTGATATCATTTACATATTCTTGCTTTTATCTGCATCTTACTTTTATCATTCATTATTGTGTTTTCAAGATTCATGTGGTGGATATGGTAATTCTGGCTCATTCATGCTCACTGTTGAATAATATTCCTTTGTTTAGCAGATCTGTTTTCCTCTTG
>NW_006922147.1:908546-909837 GCF_000298275.1 Orycteropus afer afer | reverse complement strand
GTAGCCGGACACCATCTAGTTCTTCTGGTCTCGAGGTCCATCATGTCCTAGAACTGATTGCTTTCAAATTCGCTTACTTTTTTGCACTCTTCTTTACTTCTGATGATAGGAAACCATTAGCTGCATCTTAGATGGCCACTTCAAAGCTTTGAAGACCCCAATTGCTACTTACCAATGAAGGATGAGAAACAAGATTTTTATGTATTTTGTTGTACCAGTTGAGTCTGGTGTCCCCCAATGCTATGGCCCTGAGTCAGTAGATCCATTGGATCTCTCTCCCACAGTGTCTGGCTATCTGTGAGGGATTACTCTATGTCTGTCTTCTGTTATTTCTGTAATGATTGAGGGTGTTTTATATCACTGGTATGGTTTGGTATCTGTGCAAGATTAGCCTCAGCTGAATCTATCCTTGCTCTAGAGTATAATCCTGTTCACTGACCCCCATCTGTTCTTCTCAGATGTTTATGTTTATCTAGCCTGGTGGTTTTGGAGTTAATGGTAAAGCGGTATTTTGGATATACTGGTTGATATTAGCATCTGTCATCTATATCTTATATGCACAATTCAGTATCCTCCCTTTTCCTGGTGTTATCATGGTGGTCACAGACTCTTTCTATACCATCCTTCCCCTTATTTATGCCAGTGTGTGGCCCCCAACTAACCTGAAATTAATCCCTACAAAGTGAGTTCCATTTCTTAAGCAAACCCTTCTTAGTTTTTTTACAGTAATGGGCTTATACATTATTTGTCCTTTTGTGATTGACTTATTTTACTCAGCATATTGGCCTCCAGGCTCATCCACGTTGTGAGATGATTCACGTATCCTTCATTGTTCCTTAATGTAACAGTTTTCCATCGTGTGAATATACCATAATTTGGTTATCCATTCTTCTATTGATGGGCATTTAGGTTGTTTCCATCTCTTTGCTATAGTGAATTGTGCTATGATGAACATGGGTGTGCATATGTTTGCTTGTGTCCTGCCTCTCACCTCTTTCAGATATATTACTAGTAATGGCATTGCTGGTTCAAATGGTACTTCTATTTTTTAGTTTTTCAAGGGAATGCCATAATATACCACTATGGTTGTACCATTTTACAGTCCCACCAGCAGGGTATATGAGAGTTCCAATCTCTCCACAGCCTCACCAGCATTTGTTATTTTCTGTCCTGTTGGACTTTGCTATTATTCCTGGGGTGAGATGATATCTCATCCTTGTTTTGATTTGCATCTCTCTAATGGCATAGTGGCTAAAGCACTTGACTGCTAACCAGAAGGCTGGCGGTTCAA
>NW_006922147.1:905205-906491 GCF_000298275.1 Orycteropus afer afer | reverse complement strand
GGGTTCAAGGCTTTTATCCCCTTTCCCTGCTCTTCCATCCTGCTACTCTGGTGTCCCTGTGTTGTCTCTCCTCACCTGTAACCCTGGGGCTGACTGCTCTTCAACGAGATGAATTGTTACGGTGGCTGCAATGATGGGCTCAAGTATAGCAGGGATTTTGGGGCTGGTGCGGGATCGGGCAGTGTTTCGTTCTGCTGTGCATGGGGTTGCTATGAGTTGGAAACAACTCGAAGACACTTAACAACAACAACAACAAGCTTCTCTTCTACTTCCTGTGCATTCTGGGTTATGCTTGATAGTCTATTTATGCCATAAATTAGGGCTCCTACATTAGCCCCTATTTTACCTTTGATGAATTTTACAGTTTTGGGTTTACACTTAAGTCTTTGATCCAGCTTGACTTTGTTTTTGTGTATAGGGTGAAATAAGGTCTTGTTTCATTTTTCTGCAAATGAATATCCAATTTTGCCAGCACCATTTGTTAAAGAGGCTGTCTCTTCCTCATTTAATGGGGTTTGGACCTTTGTCAAAGATTAGTTGTTCATAGATGGATGGGTATATTTCTGGACTTTTGATTCTGTTCCATTTGTCTTTCTATCATTGTACCCATGCCACACTGTTTTGAGTACTGTGGCTCTATAGTAGGTTTTAAGACCCAGGAATATGAGACCTCCCACTTCATTCTTCTTCAGAAGTACTCTGTTTATCCAAGGTCTCTTTCTTTTCCATATGAAATTAGTAACTGGTTTTTCCATGTCCTTAAAAATTTTGTTGGAATCTGGATCATGATTGCATTAAATGTATAGATTGCTTTAGGTAGTATTGACATTTTCACAATATTCTGTCTACCAATCCACAAACAAGGCAGGTTCTTCCATTTATGTAGAACTTTTGTTGTTGTCTCCTGTAGTAGTGTTTTATAGTTTTCTTTGTATAGGTCTTTGTGTCTCTGATAAGATTTATTCCTAGATATTTTAACCTTTTAGTAGCTATTGTAAATGGTATTTGTAATGCAGAGTTGCTGAGACATCAGGACACGGAGTTGTTTCAGAGAAGTAGTTTATTAGCACTCCCAGGTGAGGTTCTCGTGCTCTAGCATCAAGGCCAGAGAAGTCGCAGCCCCGGGCAGGGGGATAGATTCTTATAGACACAGATAGGACTTAATTGGGGACACTAAGGAAATGGCAGGGTCCAATTAGCTGTTGGCACAGGTCTGCATTTAATTAGCATGAGGGAGCTTCACAGGAGGAAGTTTGTCATCACGTGGGACTTTCCAGCCTGGGCAG
>NW_006922147.1:904291-905001 GCF_000298275.1 Orycteropus afer afer | reverse complement strand
TTTTTTTTTACATCTTTGCCAATTTGTATGCCTTTTATTTCTCTTTCTTGCCTTCTGACCTGGCAAGGACTTCCAATACTATGTTAAATAGAAGTGGTGATAGAGGGCATCCCTGTCTGGTTTCCATTCAAAGGGGAATGCCTTGAATCTTTCTCCATTAATAATGATGTTGGCCATTGGCTTTGCATATATGCCCTTTATTATGTTGAGGAATTCCTTTCTATCCTTATTTTGCTGAGAGTTCTGAACAGGAATGGGTATTGGAGTATTTTATTAAATGCCTTTTCTGCATCAATTGATATAATCATATGGTTCTTTTGTTTTGTTTAAGTGGTGGATGACATTGACTGTTTTTCTGATGTTGAACTATCCTTGCATATCCGATATGAATCCCACTTGGTCAGGATGTATTATTTTTTTGATATGTTGTTGAATTCTTTTGGCTAGGATATTGTTTAAAATTTTTATGTCTGTATTCATGAGGGATATTTGTTTATAGTTTCCCTTTTTAGTGATGTCTTTCCCTGGTTTTGGTATCAATGTTATGCTTGCTTCATAAAATGAATTTGGGAGTATTCCAACTTTTTCTATGTTCTGGAATAGCTTTAGTATTATAGGTGTCAACTCTTTCCTGAATATTTGGTAAAATTCTCAATGAAGCCATCAGAGCCAATATTTTTCTTTGCATTAGTTTTTTTCTTTCTGTCTTT
>NW_006922147.1:895170-903136 GCF_000298275.1 Orycteropus afer afer | reverse complement strand
TACAAAATGACAAATACTGTATGATTCCCCTTATATGAGGTATCTAGAATAGTCAAGGGGCCCTGGTAGCATAGTGCCTAAGGCACTTGACTGCTCACCAGAAGGCTGGCGGTTCAAACCCACCAGCCACTCCTCGGAGGAAGGTTGGGCAATCCTACTTCCATACTGATACTGCCTCGGAAACCCAAGGAGGGGTCACTATGAGTCGGGGCCAACTCGATGGCAAACAACAACAACAACAACTACTATTGTAGAGTTGTCTATTGTCTCCTTTAATTCAATTAATATTTGTTTCATGTATTTTGGAGCACTTTCATTGGGTACATAAATATTTATTATCATAGTGTCTTGTCAATTGACCCTTTCAGCACCATATAGTGTCCTGCTTTTCTCTTATGTTGCTTTTCACCATAAAGTCTATTTTATCAGAACTTAATATTTCTACTCCTGCTTTGTTTTGGTTACCATTGGCTTGGTGTATTTTTTCCACTCTTTAATTGTTATTTTATTTTATTATTATTTTTTTTAATCTTTGTGTCTAAGGTGGGTCTCTTTTAGGCAGCATATAAATGGGTCTTCTTTTCTTGTCCAGTCTGCCACTTTCTTTCTCTTGATAGAAGCATTTAGTCCATTCATATTGAGTGTATTTAGTGATAGGTATGAATTGATTGCTGTCCTTCTATTGTGTTTTTTTTGTTGTGTTGTTGGAGTTTCCTTGGTCCATATACTTTTCCATGCTAAGTGCTTTTCATTTTCAAGTGCTTCCTCTCTTTTCTTCTTTATTGTTGGTTTTATGCTTATTGAACCCATATGTTTAACTTTCTTCTGGATTTGCTTAGGGGGATTGTTAATTTTCTCTGTGGATATCTTGGAGTGAATTCTTGTCTGTATATTTTTGGAACAGTCTCATCTATCAGTCTGTTTTCTGCTCCATTTGGAAATTTGTACCTAGAACTTTTATTCCCTCTCTTTGGTTAGTTGCTGTTGTGGTGTGCAGATTGGCTTCCTTGATTTTTACTGTACAGTATTTTATGGTCTTATTTTGAGTGTCTATTTCTGATTTGGTTTTAGTGTTGATGTCATGTTTTCTGATTGTGTCGTTGTCTGTTGTGGGTTCTCTATTGGAAGGACTTCCTTAAGCATTTATTTTAGGGTTGGTCTGTTTTTCACAAATCCCTTAATTTCTGTTTGTCTGAGAATGTCTTGATTTCACACTCATATTTGATGGATAGTTTGGCTGGATATGGGATTATTGGTTGGAAATTCTTTTTCTTCAGTTTTTTATATATGCCATCCCATTGCCTTTTTCCCTGCATGGTTTCTGCTGAGTTATCAGAGCTCAGTCTAACTGGTTGATTATTATAATTAATATTTCTTTTGTCCCAGGCATTTCACAAGATTCTTTCTTTGTTTTTGGCTTTGGAGAATTTGATTATGATATGCCTCAGTGTTTTTCTGTTGGGATATATCCTGTATGGGGTTCTTTGAACTTCTTAGACAAATATCTTTTCTTCCTTCATGATATGGGGGAAGTTTTCTGTTAATAGGTCTTCCACAATTTTCTCAGTGGGTTTTTTTCACCTCTTCTTGTTCTGGAATTCCAATGGGGTGTAAGTTGTTTCTTTTCATATCATTCCATATAACTCTTAGGTTTTCTTCATTTCTTTTAAATCTTTGTTCTGATTTTTCTCCATACAGGATGGTGTTCCAGGCTTTGTCTTCTAGTTGGGAAATGTGTTCTTCAGCCAGTTCTAGCTTATTCTTTTGTGCTTTCACTGTATGTGCAATTCTGTAATTTTGATATTCATCTCCTGGATTTCTAACTGCTATTTTTGTATGAGTTCTGATTGTGTATTAATCTTATTACTTTGTTCTTGAATGATTTTCCTGAGTTCTTCCAGGGTACTGTCTGTGTTATCCTTGCTTCTGTTTGGGATTTCTTTAAGCTCTTGTAGAGTTCTATAAACATACCTTCTAAATTCCTTCTTAGATAATTCTATTGACTCCTCTTCCTCGATGTTTAATGAGACTTTTGTTTGGGGTTTTACTTCTATTGTCTTATTCTGGTTTTTATTTTTGTTATGGTTGTTTTATTTGAGGTTGTCTGTTGTTTCCTGGAAATTTCAAGTTGTCTTTAACTGTTGGTTGTATATTGATTTGTTTTGTCTTGGTTTTATGATTTAATATTTTAAAATGGTGGAGCTGATTTTTTTTGTTGTTGCTATTAATTCAAGTGTGCTGGTTTGCTCTGCAGTTTTCTTTGTGATGATGGAATCGTTGTGTGGAATGTGGATGCAGGTCTCTGTCATAAAGGGAGTTTAGGATTCGAGGTGGCAGGTGTTATGGTGGCTTAACGTGATTTTTCTCTTGGATGAGGCATGGGAGATGTGGAGCAAGGAGGAAGAAAAGAGAGAGATAAATAAATAAATATATAAATATATAAATATAAGTAAATAAATATATATATAAAGCTCCAAGGTTCTAGGAGCCGTTTCTAAGGCTTTGAGCATGGGCTGCTAATGATGATCTTATAGTGTTATTCACAGGTCTTCAGCTCAAGCTCAGCAAAGACTCCAGTTGTTAGGTGGCCACCACTTTCTGACAGGTTCACATAGCCTCAAAAATCCCACTCCCCAGGCCCTTCCAGGCTAAAAAGCTGACCTAGGATAACTACCCTGATCCAGGACGGGAGTTCATTCCAGGGTCCGCCCACTTGTGGCTTTATTGTCCTCTCTGATCCTGCTTCAGCAGTGCCAGGAGCCAGAGGAGTCTATGCCCCCTCACAGCAGTCCCAAGTTTACCAATAAAAGCAGGTTCTGAAGGTATCCTTGGAGTAGCCTCAGGTTCTCTGGGGTGGTGCATCTTCTCCACTGCCCCAGGGATCCCTTCAATGCCCTTTCTCTCCTGCCAATCAGTGCTCCACAAAGCAGGTTCACCTGTTTTGTTTTGTTTTTTATTCCTCCCCCCCTCCCCCCGGGTAATTGCACTGCCCCTTTCTGCTTTCTAATCTTACTCCCCTGAGTTTGGCATACTCTGACTTAATAGCTATTCATAGCACAAGAATCCCCATTTCAAATTGTTGCAGCTAGTTATTCAGGCACTAGATGCTAGAGGGAATTAGGGTGCACTACAAGAGAGATGCCATTTTTTCCTTTGATTCTTATCATGAATATTTCAGTGTATACCTTTGTGTGATTATACAGAAGAGTTTTTCAAGGATATACTAAGTGCTAATTTGTGAAAATGATAAATCATAGAATCATAGATTATGCACATTATCAATATATATATTGCTCTCAAAAGTGGTTGTATCAACATACCTTCCACTTCAATTTCGGACAATACCTAAAAGTTTTCTTCATCCACATGTGTTGATATGCCTTAATTCACCTTCAAAAACTTTGAGAATCCTAGCTTGCTGCAAGACACAAAACATCAAGTTTCTAACAGCTCAACTTTTATGACCCAAAGCATCATCTCATTTTCCCCACATTGCTGTTAAAGCAATAACCTATAAGTCACATAATTTGACAAATGACTAAGTGTCACTTTAAATTTGGTTGCAGCTTACTCTTCTGTTAGTTTTTCATACTGTAGTGGCTTGCATGTTGCTGTGAGGCTGGAGGCTCTGCTACTAATATTTCAAATACCAGCAAGGTCACCCATGGCGGGCAGGTTTCAGTGGAGCTCCAGGCTTAGACTGACCAGGAAGAAGGATGGGGCCATCCATTTCCATAAAGCAGTTGTTAGACATTTTGTTTCATGATATTGATTGCAGTCCTCATAATGTAACAGCTCTCTTACCACTTCCTTCCTGTAGTTTTCCCTGTCCCCTTATTTTCTGTACATTCTTGCCCTCTGAGTTATCTCCCTGTACATATACTGCCCTTCTGATCTTCTATGATTGATAGTTCTAAGGAGTGTACCTACCTGGTGTAAATGTTCACCTTACATGCCAATCTATTACTTGGCTGGAAGCTACAGGGTGAGTTCAATTCCAAGCCAAAAGAGTGATACATATAGTCTTGGGGTTTCCCTAGTCTCTATCAGACCACTAAGCCAGATCTTTTTAATTTTGAATTTTTTTCCACATTTTTCTCCTACTCTATTCAGGATATCCAACATCATGTTTCCTCCTGCCATTTTTAAAGCAATATTTAAATAAATTTGTTGTTCTCTTGAGCTAAACTACCACCAGTTAAACAAAATAGTAACAATGCTTTGATACTTTTTTGGTTTGCTTGTTTGTTTGGCTTTCATTTGGTTAGTTGGCTTAACTTAGGCTATATTTCCTTAGCTTTGTACTGTAGATGACTTTACCTTGATTTGGTAGCATATGTGAAACTATCACAGTTCTTTCTTTGATGACTCTATTAGCCTCCAAGCTGAAAAAAAAAAAATAAAAATAATAATCAAAATCTTGGCATTCAGTTGTCCTTCCTTGGTAAAATTCTAAGATATATCCTCATATGATACATATTGACATGTTATTGCTATGTGCCATCAAGTCAGAGCTACCTAACTCATAGTGACCCCTCCTTGGGTTTCTGAGGCAGTATCACTAGTGAAGTAGATTGCCCAACCTTCTTTTCAAGGAGTGGCTGGTGGGTTTGAACCACCAGCCTTCTGGTTTGCTAACCAAGTGCCTTACACACTACGCTATCAGAGCTCCTGGATATTAACATTGTTGTTGTTGTTGTTATGTGCCGTCGAGTCAAATCCGACTCATAGCGACCCCTCCTTGGGTTTCCGAGGCAGTATCACTACGGAAGTAGGATTGCCCAACCTTCCTTCCGAGGAGCGGCTGGTGGGATTGAACCGCCAGCCGTCTGGTTAGCAGGCAAGTGTCTTAGCCACTATGCTACCAGAACTCCCGGATATAGAGATAATTATTTTTAAAAGTGTAGATAACAACTATGGAGTGTTTATACAGTATAATGATGTCCCTGGTTGGTGTAAGCAGTTTGTGTTTGACTACCTGAAAGCTGAAAGTTCATACAGACCCACTGGAACTGCAAAGTAAGGCTTAATAATCGGCTTCCATAAAGATTTCAGCCAAGAAAATCTGATGGATCAATTCTACTCTGTAGCATATTGGTAATCATGAATTGGAATTGACTAATGGCAATGGTATTGGTTTTTGGTACACAGTGTAACAGGTAGCTTACAAAGAGAACCGAACTGAAATTATCCATAACTTTCTGGGGGCTTCCTGAGGGCAGGGCTATGTCTCCCCCTCAGACAGGGGTCCCCTGAGGGCAAGGCTGCATCCTCTTCCCTCATTGCAGCCTGGGATGTCCCTTCCTCACCCAGGCCAGAGCAGAGCTGGATCCACCTTTTCTCCCATTTGCCCAGGCTCCCAGCTTGGTTGCAAATAAAAAGCAGAGCTGTGTCAGTGTTGGCAGATGTTAAAGACAACTCCACTGGGCCCTTTAGGAATTAGCCTAAAATTTATGATTGCATTTCAGGAGCATTAAGGGTATTTCTGAAACCTTGGGGCCCAAGATAATAAAAAGAAGGAAAAAAGAAAAAATCCATAACTTTTTAAAGAAGTATTCTTATTCTCTCCATTTTGCTATTGCTGTTGTCAGTTCTTGGTGAGTCAGCTCTGCCTTATGGCAACCTGATGCATAAGAGAATAAAACATTTCTTAGTCCTATGCCATCTTTATGATCATTAGTATTTTTAAGTGCATTGTGGTGGTTACTGTGTCAAATCATCTCAGTGAGACTGTTTTTTCTTTTCTTTTTCATTAGCTCTCTACTTTAACCAATGTGATGTCCTTTCCTAACGAGTGTTTTTTTTTTTTTTTTTGATGATGCACTCCCAGTTTTACAAAGGAGGAAATCTAGGCTCAGAGATATTAAGTAACATGCTTCTGATGATACACCTAGTAAGCACTGGAACAAAGATTTAAACTCAGGCCAGATGGCCTCTGAGCCCAAGCTCTAATGAGAAACTTAATAGTTTTATATTTAGGATACTGCCAAAGAAGGAATTCTGATTTCAGATATGAACATATGTTGAAGAAATATAATTAAAAACAAAATCTGCTCCCAACCTAGAAAACCTCTCCACAAAGGGAGAAGAGAAAGAAAATATTATTACTGAATAAGCACTAAATCAAAATGTGATTCATCACAGACAATCTGCTAAAGTGGTTGCAAAGACAGAAAGAAATAGGACCCTTTATATAGGTTGGCAGATGCAACCCATATTTATATATATTTTCAAGATAAATAATAAATAGTCATCAAGTAAGAGGGCTTGCCACACAAAACTCATTGCTGTAGAGTTGATTCCAATTCTAAGTGAACTTATAACAACCTTGGACAGAGTAGAAATGCCCACATGATTTAAAAGGCTGTACTCTTTAAGGATCCAAACTGCCACACCTTTCTCCCAAGGAGTAGCTGAAGGGTACAAAGCACTGACCTTTCAATGAGCAGCCTAGTGGTACATAGTTTATCCTAAACTCACCTGATAATTGGAGTGAACATTTGTGTTTGTTAAGTGTCTTATCCAAAGAAGTAATAAACTTCTTATATCGCTATGAGAATAGATAGTTAAAATTTGGGGACAGAGACTTAAGTTAAACTCCCAAGGAGATGAGGAGATAGGGAACCTATTTTCCTTGATGTCTACATATTGAAGAGATGACTTCAGATCCTTGTGAAAGACTTTCTTGGGTTGTAAAGCTAGCAAAATATTTCTTTCTTTCTTTAAATGATCTTCATACATCTCAAAGGAGTAGAAAAAAATTATGACTAAAAATATTCTAAAGAAAAGACTTTAAGAAAAGGAAAGGTGAAGTCACCTTTCCTTTTTTCACCAAGGAAAAATATTATTATTTTTTTTTATTTGTACTTCACATTAAGTACAACAGGCAAAGAACTGATTTTTGTGTGACTATTCACATTATGTCTTGGCTTAGCAGAAAGTTTTGTCTTTATATCATTAAATATTATTGTTTTCATTTATTCAATACTAATACATGTGTTGTTAATTAATTAGTTAAATTTAGACACATGGACTTGCTTTCACAAATCCCTGATAGTCAGAGAAACTTGGGTATACTTGACCAGCACCAGATAAGACTATTATGAAATAAAATATTTAAAATTAATATGTAACATACAATATAATAATATTTAAGAATTTTATACTAAGTTGTATGAGATTATGTATAAAATGCTTACGTAGAGGGAGAGAGTAGGTTTTTCTCTATAATGAAAACTAGAAGCAAACATGTCTGTAAACTAGGAGGCTCTTGGAAGTTTTTGAGGATTTGATTCTTCTCTGCTATAATAGTGACTTCTGCATTTCACTCACAACAAAAAGGATTTGATTGTTTCTTCCAATATTTAATGAAATAAAGTAAGTGTGCCTCTTTATCCCTTGACAAGGTAGAATGATGCACTAATAAGTGTGTTTTGAAAGATATACACAGACCAAGTTTATTGAATTGAGTTACTAGATCTGCAAATTTGAGAGTTTGCAGTGCTCCACCAACTGAAAGCAGGAGTCAAATTCCAAAAGAAATGTTTATGTGTACATATATGTGTAAGCGGGAGAATGTGTGCTCATGTTTCATGAGTTGGATAGAAGACAGAAAGGAAGGCTAGGGAATATCTGAAATCATTCCTTGAGGAGAAAGAATAATTCAGCTTTTCTATGAAAAATGTATATAAACACCGGGAGAGGAGTGGCATTCCTGAGTTTCAGAATAAGAAATTTCCTGATCACCTAATTTTTTTCTTAAATTTTATTTATTTTGTTGTTGCTGAGAATATGCACTGCAAAACATACACCAATTCAACAGTTTCTACATGTACAATTCAGTGACATTGATTACATTCTTCGAGTGAGTTGTGTAACCATTCTCACCCTCCTTTTTTGAATTGTTCCTCCTTAACATAAACACTTTTGCATTGTGGTGCTGGCAAAGAATGCTGAAAGTACCATG
>NW_006922147.1:892185-893825 GCF_000298275.1 Orycteropus afer afer | reverse complement strand
TTTTTTTTTGAATTTTTATTTTTAATCTTAGCCATCCTAGTGGGAGTGAAATGGTATTTCGTTTGTGTTTCCATTGGCATCTCTCTAATGGCTACTGAGTACAGTCTTCAGTATGGATTATACCTCAACATAAAGAAAACAAAAATCCTCACAAATGGACCAATAAGGAACATTATGATAAATGGAAAAGAGATTGACATTGTCAGGGATTTCATTTTACTTGAATCTACAATAAATACTCATGGAAGCTCAAACTGAAAAAACCTCACGGCCATTGAGTCAGATTCGACTCATAGCGACACACCCTCCCCATGGGTTTTTGAGGCAGTATCACTACAGAAGTAGGTTGCCCAATTTTCCTTCTGAGGAGTGGCTGGTGGGTTTGAACCACCAGCCTTCTGGTTAGAAGTCAAGTGTCTCAGGCACTAAGCCCCCAGATCTCCCATCCGTGGAAGCAGCAGTCAATAAATCAGAGGACATATTACACTGGGCTGATCTGCTGCAAAAGACAGCTTTGAAGTGTTAAGGAATGAAGTTGTGACTTTGAAGACTGAAGTGCATCCAACTCAACCCATGGTATTTTCACTGTTCTCATATACTTGTGAGAGCTGGACAGTGAATACGGAAGACCAAAGAAGAGCTGATGCCTTTGACTTGTGGTTTGGCTAAAAATAATGAAAATACCACGGACTACCAAAATGAACAAATCTGTCTGGGAAGAAGTGCAGCTGAAATGCTCTTCAGAAGTGAAGCAAAAATGGCCAGACTTCATCTTACTTACTTCGGTAATGTTGTCAGAAGGGAGTAGTCCCTAGAGTAAACCATCATGATTGGTAAAGTAGTGGGTGAGTGAAAGAGAGGAAACCCCTTCACAAGATGGATTGGCACAGTGACTGCTATGATTGGCTCAAGCAGAGCAAGGATTGTGATTATGGCACAGGACTTGGCAGTATTTCATTCTGTTATATACATGGTCACTCTGCATCAGAGCTGACTCAAGGACAACTAACACACACACAATGGTTAATGGTGCCGAAAATCTTTTCATGTGTCTGGTTGTCATTTGAATGTCCTCTTCAGTGAAAGGAGCTCTGGTAGCCTAGTGCCTAAGGCACTTGACTCCTCAGAGGGAAGATGGGGCAATCTACTTCCATAGTGATACTGCCTCAGAAACCCAAGGAGGGGTCACTATGAGTTGGGCCCGACTCAACAGTACATAACAATAACAACAACTTTGGTGAAATGTCTATTCAGGTTCTTTGCTTCCTTTATGAGTGGGTTGTTTGTTTTTGTTGTTAAGTGGTAGAAGTTACATTTATTTTGTAGTTATGGAATTTTTACAAGATATATGGATTGTGAAGGTATTCTTTCAATAAGTAGCTTTTTTTTTTTTTCTTTTGTGGTAAAGTCTTTTTTCTTTTTTTTCCCCTGCTACTTTCTATTGTGATTTAGGTGAGAGTCTACAGAATAAATTGGTTTTCTATTCAACAGTTCATTCACATTGTGTTTCATGACATAGATTGCAATATCCAAAATGTAGTAACACTCTTCCTACTTCCTCCCAGTGGTTACCATTTCCCTTTGTCCTTCTTTCTTATCCATTCCTTCATGCTGAGCTTTTTAAAAAAAAAAAAAAAAAA
>NW_006922147.1:888701-891865 GCF_000298275.1 Orycteropus afer afer | reverse complement strand
GGCACATAACAACAACAACAAAGAGTGTGCACTTTCTGGGTGTTATTATTCACCTATCAATTATTTTAAGGCATTTGACTGCTAACCAGAAGGCTGGCTGTTCAAACCCAGCAGGCACTTCTTGGAAAGAAGGTTGAACAATCTACTTCTGTGGTGATACTGCCTCAGAAGCCTGAGGAGGGGTCACTATGAGTTGGATCCAACTTGATGGCAATGAGTTTGAGTTATTCCTTAAGGAACTCTGGTGGCACAGTGGTTAAGGCATTTGGCTGCTAACCAGAAGGTGGCAGCTCAAACCCACTGGCTGCTCTGAGGAAGGAAAATGAGGCAATCTACTTCTGTAAAGATTTACCACTGTGGAAACTCAAGGAGGGTCACTATGAATTGGAATTGACTCAATAGAAATGGGTTTTATTTTTTCTGATCTATTGTTTGATTGAAAGTTGAGTCCCAAGGGTGAGTTTAGTTCCAGGCTTGAAAGGTGACTAAGGGCCATAATCTTGGGGGTTCCACAAGATCCACTTGGACTAGCAAGCCCTATCTTTTTTATGATTTTGAATTTTGTTCAACATTTTCCTCCCATTCTGTCCAGAATTTCTTCCTGTGACCCCTTTCAAAGTGGTTGGCAGAGGACTATCTACTTCTGGTCTCAGAGTCATGGAGGCTGAGTTTCAAGTTGTCCACTAGTCCTTTGAACTATTGTTTACAATATATTTGATTTTCTTCACTCTCCTTTGGTCTGGATGAGAAGAGATCAATAGCTGTACTTTAGATGGCCACTTGCAAGCTTTTAATACTTCTGTTGCTACTCACCAAGTAGGATGTAGAACATTGTCTACTTGCACTGTAATGCCAAATGAACATAAGGTTTCATGTGATTATGATTGTGAGTCCATAGGCTCAGCAACTCATTCCCTCAAGGTTATGGCTTGGTTATGGCTAAGAAGTTTTGATAACTTTGCCCCTTTTAGGTCTACTGTAGATGGGTATTTTTACAATACATGCAAATAGGTAGAAATATCATCTGTCAAACCTATATATGGTTGTGGGTACAGTCACATTAACCTACCAATATCTGATTGTCTTGCCTGTCTAACTATATATTCATTCATATGTTAATGTTTGTTATTACTGATAACGCAGGATAATGTATGTAATAGTGTTTATCTTTGCTGTCTGTTAACTATTGTACACCTCTCTGTGCCTTCCTTTTCCATAGCGATATTGTGCTGGTCACCCACTTTTTGTATACAGCCTTTCACTTCACCCAAATTCATATATCTCCCTTACCTACTTAATCATTTTCCACCTCCCTTCCTCATTGTTGTTGTTAGGTGCTGTTGAGTTGGTTCCAACATATGAAGATCCTATCTACAGCAGAACAAAACACTACCCAGTCCTGTGCCATCCTCACAATCCTTACTATGAATGAGCCCTTCATTGCAACCACTGTGTCATATTTTGTATGCCTTTCAACCTGAGGGGTTCATCTTTTGGCACTATATCAGAGTGATTCACTGCTATTCATAAAGTTTTCAATGGCTGTTTTTTCACAATTGGATGGTCCTATCCTTCTTCCCAGTCTGTCTTCATCTGGAAGTTTCACTGAAACCTATCCACTATGGGTGACCTTGCTGGTATCTGAAATGCTGGTGGTATAGCTTCTAGCCTCATAGCAACATGTGAGCCACCATAGTACAAGAAACTGACAGATGAGTGATGGCCTCCCACACCTGGTAACCATCAAAGAATTTCTTTCCCTGTGCAAAACTTCCCTTAACTTTTTATGGTGAACTCATACAATATTTGTCTTTTCCTGATTGACTTATTTCACTCAGCATAATGTCTTCCAAGTCCATTCACATGATGATCTGCTTCAAGGATTCTACATTATTCATAATGTTGCACAGTTGTCCACTGTATGTAGGTACCATAGTTTGCTTATCTGTTCCACCATTGAAGGACATTTAAGTTGTTTCCATTCCTTTGTTTTTGTGGACAGAACTGCAATGAACATGGGTATGCATATAACTACCTATGTCCCAGCTCTCACTTCTTTAGGATATGTAATTAGTAGTGGTATTCTGGATAATATGATATTTCTATTTCAAACTCTTCAAGGAATCCACATACTGTTTTCCACAGTGGTTTTACTATTTCACAGTCCTACCAGCAGAGTTCTGGTAGTGTAGTGCCTAAGGGATTTGACTCCTAACCACAAAGCTGCCAATTAAAACCCATCTGCCACTCCTTGGAAGGAAGATTGAGCAATCTGCTTCCATAGAGATACCACCTCAGAAACCCAAGGAGTGGTCACTATGATTTGGATCAGACTTGATGGCTGTGAGTTTGTTTTTTGTTTGTTTGATTGTTTTACCAATAGTGAATGAGTGTCCCAATCTCTCCACACTTTCACCAGTATTTGTTGTTTTCTATCTTGTTGAAATTTGATACTAGTGCTGGAGCAAGATGGTATCTCATTGTTGTTTTGATTTGTATTATAGTAATGGATAATATTTGAGAGCATTTCTTCACATGCTTTTGGTTACCTGAATATATTCTTTGAGGAAATATCTGTTCATGTCCTCTGTTCTTTTTTAATTGAATTGCTTGTCTTTTTGTTGTTGAAGTGTTGAAGTTTTCTATAATGTAAAAGTTAAGTCTGTTGTCAGATATGTCTTTGCCAAATATTTTTTCCCAATCTGTAGTTTCTTTTTGCCCTTTAGGAGAAGTCTTTGATGTGCATATGAATTTAATTGTTACAAGGTAGTAGTCATCTAGTTTATCTTCTTCTGCTTGTACATTTATGGTATGTTTCATAGTCTCCTTATGCCACAAATTAGGGCCCCAAAATTTGCTCCTGAATATGCAGATGACACAACCTTGTTTGCTGAAAGTGAAGATGACTTGAAGCACTTACTGATGAAGAGCAAAGACTACAATCTTCAGTACGGATTACAAGTTACATAATATATATATATATGGTAGCATAGTGGCTAAGACACTTGCCTGCTACCAGACGGCTGGCGGTTCAAACCCACCAGCTGCTCCTCGGAAGGAAGGTTGGGCAATCTTACTTCCGTAGTGATACTGCCTCAGAAACCCAAGGAGGGGTCGCTATGAGTTGGGCCGACTCGATGGCACATAACAACAACAACAATATA
>NW_006922147.1:886938-888601 GCF_000298275.1 Orycteropus afer afer | reverse complement strand
TATATATATATCTCCTCACAACTGGACCAATAAGCAGCATCATGATAATTGGAGAAAAGATTGAAGTTGGCAAATATTTCATTTTACTTGGGTCCACAATCAACACCCAGGGAAGCAGCAGTCAAGAAATAAGATGTCATATTACACTGGGCAAATCTGCTGCAAGGAACCTCTTTAAAGTTTTAAAGAACAAAGATGTCACTTTCAAGCCTAAAGTGCACCTAACCCAAGCCATGGTATTTTTTATCACCTCATATGCTTGTGAAAGCTGTACATAAATAAGGAAGTAGAGTTGATGCCATTGAATTGTGATATTGGCAAAAATATTGAAAATACCATGGACTGTCAGAAGAATGAACAAATCCGTCATGGAAGAAGTGCAGCCAGAATGTTCCTTGGAAGCGAGAATGGCTAGACTTCATCTCACCTACTTAGGTCATGCTGTCAGAAGGGACTATTCCCTGTGATTCAAATTTGATCTCATCAGTGATCACAATGCTATTTCTCTCCAGCATCTTAGTGCTTGAAAAACTAGGGATAGCAGTTTAAATTAGGGATACTAATTAGGGAACAGCTCACTGAGTCAGAGTGTACCAAACTCAGAGGACTAGAATTAGAAAGGAGAAAGGGACGGGGAAGTGGGAATAAAAAGATCAGAAGATCTGTCCTGCAGAGCACTGACAGGCAGTTGAGAAAGGCCATCAAAGACTTCCCTGGGGGAGTGCCAACCAGCAGGTGAGAAAGGCCATCTGAGATCTCCCTGGATTAAGGAAGCAGACACACCACTCCAGCATACCAGTGACCACACCAGCATGCCAGCGATCACCCCAAGGATGTACCTTCAGCACCTGATTTTATGACTAGGTGCAAATGAGCATGTCTAGTGCCACTGAAACCTGAGCAGAGAGTCCATTTGTGCTACAGGAGGGCGGGCCTGAGGAGGTGCTCCCACAGTGGGTCACCGATTGGGCTTGGGTCTTCTTAATGGCACTGAGAGGCCTGCATTTGACTTTATTGGTGATATTGGTACCACAGATTACTAGAAGGCACTATCCTAACTCCAGTGTTGCTGAAAACAAACAGACCTTTGGCGCCATGGGTGGGCAGACCCACAGAAGAGCTCCTGTGGTGGATTATAGTCTGGACTAGTTGGGCTGGTGCTGCAGGTGGGTGGGACCAGAGAGAGGAACCTGGTGGATCTCAGAACTGGGCAGTTGCCTTGGCTCAGCTTTTTGGCCTCAAGAGGCCTCAAGAGTGGGGTTTTTGCATGTGTTTGAACCTGGCAGAAGGTGGTAACCCCATAACAACTGGAGTCTTTGCTGAAATTGAGCTGCAGGCCTGTGAATAACAGTACAACATCATCATTAGCAGCCTGCTCAAAGCCCTAAAACTGCCCCTACCGACAGGGAACTTCCTTTCTCCCAATCTTTTGCTCCCACCTTCTTTGCCAATAACCTCACTCTTCCAATGGAAGAGACCACATTCCTCCCAGTTCAAACTCTAAACTCTCTCAGGTTCTGGCAAGATGGCGGACTAGGCAGAAGGATTGCACAGACCCTCTTCAACAAAGAAAAAGGAAACCAATTAACACAGACACAGAAGATAATCTTGGACCCCTGAGCCTTGAAGGAAAGGATGCAGAATTGGACTAAACCCCAACTAG
>NW_006922147.1:854545-855136 GCF_000298275.1 Orycteropus afer afer | reverse complement strand
AAAAAAAAAAAGATTCTTTCTCTTTGGTTTCAGAAAGTTTGATTGATATTTCTTGATAACTTTCTTTTTGGTTATATGCTATATGGAGTTCATTGAGCTTCTTGGATGAATATATTTCATCTTTCATGATATTAGGGAAGTTTTCTGCTAGCAAGTCTATAATAATTTCCAGAATTCCAATCACATGGAAATTTTTTCTCTTGATAGTGTCTCCACTTAGGCTTTCTCCATTTTCCCTCATTCTTTTTTTCTGATTTTTCCCCATGTAAATTGCTATTGAGGGATTTGTCTTCTAATTCACCAAGCCAATCTTCAATTGATACAATTCTACTCTTTTGTCCTTCTGATATATTTCCATAAATTTAGTGTTATTTTTCTGGATGTCTAATTGCTGTTTTTGTCTGATTTCTGATTTTTTAATTATTTTGTAATTTTGCTCTTGTATTATTTTCCTTGATTCTTCTAGGGTCTTCTCTCTGTTTTTGATGATTTTGTTTGTGATTTCTGTAAGCTCTTGGAAGGACACATATATAGATATGTAGATAGATAGGTAGGTAGGTAGGTAGATAGATAGATAGATGATAGATAGAT
>NW_006922147.1:834685-854220 GCF_000298275.1 Orycteropus afer afer | reverse complement strand
TTTTTTTTTTTTCATTCCAGATATGTGCATACTGTGTCTCCATGACAGTGCAGATTACAAAAATTTGGTTTCTCCTCACAAGAGTATGATGCTTCTGTGTCTTAAAATGCCCATGCTTCATCTAGTCCCAGTTTCTTTTCTTTCCCCAGTTAGTGTCCTCTCTCTGTCTCTGTTTCCAACCGGTGCTCAATATAATTCTTTATCCTCTCATTTGATGTTCAGAGTTCCCAGATTATTTTGTGTGCCTGTTTCCCTCTGTTTTCCCAGGTTTCTGTTGTAGAGTGACTGGGTGGAGTGTATTCATTTCACTGAGTATAGTATTCTTAGATGACAGTTTTTTGTTAGTTAGTTAGTTTTTCTTTCAGCACTTGAAACATATCACATGTTTGTTTTCCGGCTTCTAAGGTTTTTGAGGCTAAATTGGCCTTTAGTTTTATTGAGGATCCTTAAGAAGAAATTATTTGCTTCCTCTCACAATTTTTCATGATTATCTCTTTATCTTTCATTTTTGAGAGCCTAACTGTGATGTAATAGTTAGAATACCAATTGAGATGTTTCAACAAAGAGATGCAACTATGGAAGTGTACATTCCTCTGGCCAAGAAATTTGAAAGACAGCTACTTGGCCACTGAACTGCAAGAGATCTATATCTGTGCTCATTCCAAACTAAGTTTGTCCAACAGATTGTGGAAAATATTGAACAATATTATTATTATCACACACAAGTCAAATTTAGATAAACATAACTTTTAAATGCCTGCAGCAGTTTAACAACAGGGAACTGCCAAAAATTCAAACCAGATTTAGAACAGGATGTGGAATGAGGGATATCATTGTTGACATCAAACAAATCTTGGCTGGAAGTAAAGAATACTAGAAAGATGTATAGTTCTATTTTATTGACTATGCAGCACATCCAACTATGTGGATCATAACAAATTATGGAAAACATTGTGAAGAATGAGAATTCCAGAACACTTAAATCTGCTTATGAGGAAACTGTACATAGATCAAGATGCAGTTATTTGAACAGAACTAGGGGATACTGACTGGCTGAAAATCAGGAAAAGTATGTGTATCAAGGTTGTATTCTTTCATCACACTTATTCTATCTGTATATTGAGCAAATAATCTGAGAAGATGGACAATATGAGGAAAAATGCTGCATCGGAATTGGAGGAAGACTCATCAGCAATCTTTGATGTGTGGATGACACAACCTTGCTTACTAAAAGTGAAGAGAATTTGAAGCACTTTTGGATGAAAATCAAACATTTTTAATTATAGATCAGCCTTCATTATGGATTATGCCTCAACACAAAGAAAAACAAATGATCATAACTGGATCAATAAGCAACATCATGATAAATGGAGAGAATATTGATGTTGTCAGGATTTCATTTTACTTGTATCCACAATCAACATTCAGGAAGTAGTAGACAAGAAATCAAATTATGTATTGCATAGGGGAAATCTGCTACAAAAGACCTCTTTCAATTATTGAAAAGTGAAAATATCTCTTTGAGGACTAAGGTGCACCTGACACAATCATGTTATTTTCAATCCCCTAACTCTCATGAGAAAGCTGGACAATGAATAAGGAAAACCAAAGAAAAAATGATGTCTTTGAATTATGGTTTGGGTGAAGAATGCTCCTTAGAAGTGTAGGTGGTGAGAATGCTTCTCTAATACTTTGGTCATGTTATCAGAAGGGACCACTACATGAAGAAGTAGTGGGCCAGCAAAATAGAGGAAAATCATCAATGAGATGGACTGACATAGTGACTGCAATGGTGAGATAATCATAGCAACAATTGTGAGGATGGCACAAGACTGGGTGGTGTTTCATTCTGTTGTACACAGAGTCACTATTTGTTGGAATCAACTTGAGAGCACTTAACAACAAAAGCAACATCCTCTACTTCATTGATTCTTTCTTCTGACTGATTAAACCCATTGTCTGTTGATACTTCCTTCTATTTTGTTTCTCATTTCAATTATTTTGCAAATCTCTTTTTTAGAGCCTCACCTTGTTCTTAAGGAGCTCTTCTGACATAGTGGATGCCTAGGTATTGGCCTGCTAACCAGAAGGTCTTCAGTTCAAACATACCAGGTGCTCCAAGGGAGGAATATGGGATAATCTACTTTCATAATCATGTATAGCCTCAGAAATCCAATTGGCTATAAGTCAGAATCGACTCGATGGAGATGAGGTTTTTGTTTTGTTTTGTTTTTTTGTTTTAAACTTGTTCTTGTATGGTTTACTTATTTCTCTTCCCTTGGGTCTTTAAGTACATTTAACATTTTTGTATTATATACTTCCTTTTTTATTTCATTTTTCAGTCATCCCTACATGTACTTTCATTCCTTTTTTTCATGTTCATTTGGATGGGTCTTTTTCTTTTCTATTCTTTGTGTTTCTTATGACTTATTTGTTGTAACATTGGAGTTTTAGAGGTTATTATCTTTCTCTATACTCCCCAGTAGTTGGTGCTTTTGCCCACATTACTTCTGCAAAATATTCTTCCTCAGGAAGAGTCTTCACTCTTTGCCTATCATTTCCTCTCCCTCTCTGTGATAGCCCCTTTTACCTCCCTGGCTAATTAGGATTCAAACGCCCCATATTCAGTTTTTAACTTTCAATCTTTCCTAAACACACCAAAAATATGCTATGTTAAATCTGTGGCCGGGGTAAGGGCCTCTGGTAGTGTAGTGCCTAAGGTATTTGACTGCTAACCAGAAGGTTGGTGATTCAAACCCACCATTCACTCCTCAGAGGGAAGGATGGGCAATCTACTACCATAGTGACACCACCTCACAAACCCAAGGAGAGGTCGCTATGAGTCAGGTCTGACTCAACAGCACATAACAACAACAACATGAGTCAGAAGAAATTCAACAACAGCTGGTTAGTTAGTTAGTTAATTGTTGTTGTTGTTCTTGTTATATGCCATCGAGTCGGCCCCGACTCATAGCAACCCCTCCTTGGGTTTCCGAGGCAGTATCACTACGGATGTAGGATTGCCCAAGCTTCCTTCCGAGGAGTGGCTGGTGGGTTTGAACTGCCAGCCTTCTGGTTAGCAGTCAAGTGCCTTAGGCACTATGCTACCAGAGAGTTAGTTAATTAGTTTGCTTAAATCAGTCTCTCTCTGGTTATTACTTCCTTCCCTTCTCTGTTTCTGTAACCACATTTTCAGTGAGAGAACCCACACCCAAAATGCCCCATTTGGAGCTGGGTGTTGCCCTATGGTTTTGTTTCAGGTTTCCTTGCCTGCTCTCTGGGGACTACTTTTGTCTGAGCTGTCTTTCAGGGGAAGTACAAACAGACTTTCCTCATTCAGGAGGGGGAGGGGCTGATGCTCCCCAGAAGAACTCCAAGAGATCTATTTTGTTAGTTTCAAAGCTTCAGTGGTCCTGTGGCCCTTGGTGGGAGCAATCACCTTTTAGTCGACTCCTCCTGGCATGGAGGGGACATTCTAGAAGAGTTTGTATCAGTTCAGTACCCAAAATACAACAAGGAAATGGCACTTAGCTTTTGAAGGAGAAGTAAAAACCGGTGGGGAAATACAAATAGGCAAGAATCTATGAATTAACAATGAGTTACATACAATAGGAAAACCATTTTCCCACCATCCCTGTTCCTGCCCCTAGTCACATGAGCTGTTGGCTGCTGTGAAGTGCCCCCAAGAAAGAGCCTGTATCCCTATTTACTACACCATCTGTCTGTACAAAGAAATATGACCCTAAGCTTCTGCTCTAAAATCAACAAGACAGACCTTCCCAGGGGTGTGTTTGGAGTGTACCAGCAGCTCCTTCATCCAGAAACCGTAGGCTGCAAGTCTACTGTTAATTGAAAAAAGAGGCCCCTGCAATGGAGTTCACTCTCATATTCAACACTGTCTTGCATCCCTGTGCACACCAAAGCTCAGGCCTGTGAAATCAGCAGGACAGATTTCCCAGGGAGTTAATTTTAGTCTGCCTGTCCCCACTTCCTGTTGGCACTGAGAACTGCTGACTGAGGCTACTATGTGCTAGGAATCAAGTAACTTGTGTGGAAGCTACACCCATAGCCAACGTACTATAAACAGGGCTCTGGTAGCAACAAGAGAGACTTCCCTGGAAATCTGTTTGGAATATGACTACCATCCAGACACTGTCACTTGTAAGCATGCAGTGAATTGTTCCAGGCAAGTCCCATACAAGCACTCTACCTGCCTTTTGATCATTGTGATCAAAAAGGCTTAGGCCTCTGGAACCAACAGGACAGACCTACCTAAGAGAAAATTTAAGTTAGACTGCCCCTAATTTCAGATGGCTCTGAGGACCTGTTTGAGGATGCTGTGTGCTAGGAAGCAGGTATTTTGATTGGAGCCTGCATTCACAGCCAACAATCTACTTGAATGGGAGGAGTACTGATAGCAACAAAGCAGTTCTCTGTGAGGATCTAACCTCACAGAGTTTAAACTAGTGCTGAAAACTTCTACAGACCATTGCATTGAAGTCTACACCCATAATCAGCCCTCTACCACTTCCCTGTGCACCTCATAGCTCTATCCTCTGAAACAAACAGGAACGACCTCCCTGAAGATTAAGTTGGGCCTGTCTGATTCCCCTTCTGGTTAGTGCTAAGTACCATGGACTAAAAAGCTTCCAGGAAGCAAGCATCTTGAATAGAAGTTTTACTCACAACCAATAAACTATGGCATGGGCTCTGATAGCAACAAGGCAGACCACCCTGGGGGTATATTTGAAGTATGACAATCCTTTTCCCACCCAATACCTGATCTTCTATTTCAATGCTAGACACAGGACTGTTCTGGATGACTTGTTAAGATGCTTAAGTCTATCAGCAGAGCCTAAGCTCCACAGTGTTAACTGTGGATACACTGAATGACTAAGAGTAGAAAAGCCCCAAAAATAACCTCATTTGCAAATGAAAAGGCAGGTTAGAAACTTGAGCAGAAAAGCCTTGAGAGACTATGCATCAGGGCAAATGTCTCAGAATCTATTAGGAACTCAAATGGAAATATTCCTTAACTGGTATCATGATTCATGATGAAAAATTAGTTGAGAGAACCTGGAGCATTGTGGAGCTTCAGGTTCTGAGATGTGTTTGTAACTTTATCAATTACTATCTTGGAGACCTTGGACAAATTAAGTTCTTTGAGCTTCATTTTCATCATTTGTAGCACAGGAATGCTTACTTTTTTTAGGGGTATTATACTGATAGTGATGTTGAGTATTTTAAAATATCACATAACACAAGGCCCATAATGATAATAATGTTGGCTCTCTACATAACTTGATTGTGATCATTGTGATCAAAAAGTTGTACCAGAACCTTCATGTTATCAACATTCCTTCCTCCTGCCCTTTCTGCCTTTCTCCCTCTCTCATCTCTCATCTCTCTCTCTCTTTATTTTTCTTTTTAAAATACATTGAATCAAATCTCATTGAGACATGTATTTGGAATAATAGGGACATACTGTTGCAAGCAAACATCATATCTATAATGTTACTCTTCATGAATTTGATGTGGAGTATCAAATACAAGCTTCTAGTCATGAAATTAGTAAAATCTTTGAGTTTATGTGATAGTTTCCTAGTTTGTGAAATGGGAGGTTTTAAACTAGGTAATTCAGTTAAAACATTATAAAACATAACATTTAATAATTTCTAGATAATTCAGAGTTTATTTCAAATTTTGGAACATGTAAGATAAATTTGCACAACAATTTTTAATGCATAACTTAATATTACCCATTTTTTATAATGTCAATATTAGATTAGTAACATCTATTCACAAATTTCACCATAAGTTTAAAAAGTAAGCTTCTGCTACTAATTTATTCTTCACATCACATCTATTCTACAGTATAATCTCTAGGATTTAAAGCATCTCTTTGCTAAAATTTTTGGACTTCCTATGGCAAATATGATGATACTACTATAGCTAAGAAAAATGGTCTAAGCAGCTCCTTAATTATCATTCTCATCATTTTAAAACACATTTACTATCTGAAAATACCATACATTTTGAAGCCCTTGATTTCCCTATTCATAATCTTGGTAGATATTCTTTCCTTCTTGGCATCAAGCGAATTCTTCCACTTGTGATTTGTCATTTTGCTCATTCATTTCAAGCTGTGATGTTTTTAAAAATAGACTTCTACATTTTAAGTATGTAATATTTCCTGCTTTCCATGTTCTTTTTACTATCATTCCTACATTCCAAAATTTATTTCCTAATTTTTCTTAGTTGATTCCTTCATGGCTATTGTGTGACTCTTCATATTCACATTTTCTCTTAATTTTTTTTAATAACTACTACCTCTAATAGTACATCTAAGTAAAGAAGACTTTTCTTTTTTAAAACTAAAGGCAATAACTATAACTCAAAATTTGTTGTTGTTGTTATGTGCTATCAAGTTGGCCCCGACTCATAGCAACCTTTCCTTGGGTTTCCAAGGCAGTATCACTACAGAAGTAGATTGCCTAACCTTCCTTCTGAGGAGTGGCTGGTGGGTTTGAACTGCCAGCTTTCTGGTTAGCAGTCAAGTGCCTTAGGGACTATGCTACCAGAGCTCCTATCCAAAAGTTTAATCTTAGTTAATGATGCACTGAAAATAATACCAGAATATATACTTGAGAATAACTTCATGGTAGCATTGAAATCAAATATTTATAAGGTTTAAAGTATTTTATTTAAGCAACAACAACAAAAACAAAAACAACTTTTATATGGAACAATGTTATCCATATCTGATTTTAATTCTCTTTAATATTATTGATGCAATGCAATCATAAGCTTTACTTGCATGTAATATTCATGATATTGTTCAATAATTCCCACAATCTGTGAGATCACCTTTCTTTGGAACAGGTACAAATATGGATCTCTTCCAGTCAGGTGGCCAGGTAGCTGTCTACCAAATCTCTTGGTATAGCCAAGTGAGTGACTCCAGTGAGGCATCCGTTTATTGAAACATCTCAAATCCTGGAGCCTTGTCATTCACCAATTCCTTCAATGCAGCCTCAAATTCCTCTTTCAATACCATTGGTTCTTGATCATACACCACCTCCTGAAATGGATGAACATTAACCAATTTTTTTTGGTATAGTGACTCTGCATATTCCTTCCATCTTCTTTTGATGTTTCCTGCATCATTCAATATTTTGCACATAGAATCCTTCAATATTGCAATTCAAAGCTTATTATTATTTTTTTTTTTCTTCAGTTCTTTCAGCTTAAGAAATGCCAAGTGTGTTCTCTTTTGGTTTTCTAATGCCAGGTCTTTGCACATTTCATTGTAATAATTGCTTTGTCTTCTTGATTTCATCTTTGAAATCCTTGCTTCAGCTCTTTTATCTTGTCATTTCTTCCATTTTCTTTAGCTACTCTCTGTTCAAAGGAAAGTTTCTGAGTATCTTCTGACATCCATTTTTGTCTCTTTTTTTTTTTTCCTTTCCTGTCTTTTTAATGACCTCTTGCTTTCTTCATGGATGGTCTTCTTGATGCCATCCCACAATTCCTCTGGTTTTCAGTCATTGGTGATCAATGCATCAAATCTTTTCTTTAGATGGTCTCTAAATTCAGGAGGGATATTATCAAGGTCATATTTTAGCTCTCATAGACTTCTTTTAATTGTCCTCAACTTCAAGTTGAACTTGCACATGAACAGTTGATGGCCTGTTCCATATCCAGCTCCTGACCTTGTTTTGGCTGAAGATATTGAGCTTCTCCTTATTCATTGTCCAGCTCTCACATGCATATGAGGTGACTAAAAATATCATGGCTTGTGTCAGGCATACATCAGTCTTCAAGGAGACATCCTTGCTCCTCAGAACTTGAAACAGTTCCTTTACAGCCAACTTGTCCAGTGCTGTACAATGTCTAATTTCCTGACTGCTGCTTCCATTTACATTGATTGTAGAACCAAGCAATGTGAATTCTTTGACAACCTCTATCTTTTCTCCATTTATCATGATGCTGCTTATTGTTCCAGTTATGAGGATTTTTGTTTTCTTTGTATTGAGATATAATCCATACTGCAGACTGTGTTCTTCAATCTTCATCAGTAAGTGCCTCAAATTATCCTCACTTCCAGCAAGCAAGGTTGTATTGTCAGTGTACCACAGGTTGTTAATGACACAAGCCATGATATTTTCAATCACCTCATGTGCATGTGTGAGCTGGACAATGAATGAGGAAGACTAAAGAAGATTGGGGCTTTTGAGTTGTCGTGAAAGTACCATGGACTGCTAAAAGAACTAACATATCTGCCCTGGAAGAAGTGCAACTGAAATGATCCTTGGAAACAAAATGGCCAGACTTCATCTCATCTACTTTGGGAGCTCTGGTAGCATAGTGGATAAGACACTTGACTGCTAACCAGAGGGCTGGCGGTTCAAACCCACCAGCCACTCCTCGGAAGGAAGGTTGGGCAATCCTACTTCTGTAGTGATACTGCCTCGGAAACCCAAGGAGTGGTCGCTATGAGTCAGGTTTGACTCGATGGCACATAACAACAACAACAACACTTTGGTCACGTTGTCAGAAGTGACCATTCCCTGGAGAAGGATGTTATGCTTGGTAAGGTTGAGGGTCAACAAAAGAGGGGAAGACCTTCAATGAGATGGGTTGACATGGTGGCTGCGATGATGGGCTCAAGAATAAAAAGGATCACGGAGCTGGTGTGGGATTGGGTGGTGTTTTGTTCTGCTGTGCATTGAGTCACTAGGAGTTGGAAATGACTCAATGGCACCTAACAACAACAACAGTTGAGCTTCTCCATTGCCTCTTGCCATCTATGTAGTCAATCTGATTCCAGTGTCCTCTATCTGCAAAAGTCCATGTGTATAGCCACCATCTGTGTTGTTGAAAAATGTATTTGCAATGAATAAGTCGTTGGTCTGGCAAAATTCTATCATGTGGTCTCCAGTGTCATTTCTATCATGAAGGCCATATTTTCCAACTACTTGTGATTCTTCTTTTTTTCTAACTTTGGCATTCCAATCATCACCAGTGATATTCAACACATCTTAATTGCATGTTCTGTCAATTTCAGACTGCAGAAGTTGGTAAAAAACTTTAATTTCCTCATCTTTGGCTTTGATGAGAGAACTTCCAGAAATGCAAGCTGGATTCAGAAGAGGACATGGAACGAGGGATATCATTGTTGATGTTAGATGGATCTTGGCTGAAAACAAAGAATAGCAGAAAAATTGTTACTTATGTTTTATTGGCTACACAAAAGCATTTGATTGTGTGAATCATAACAAATTATGGGTAACATTAAGAAGAAGAGGAATTCCAGAACATTTCATTGTACTCATGAGGAACCTGTACATAAATCAGAAGGTTGCCATTCAAACAGAACTAGGGGATACTGTGTGGTTTAAAATAAGAAAGGAAGTGTGTCAGGATTGTATCTTTTCACCACACTTATTCAATTTGTATGTTGAGCAAATAATCAAAGAAGCTGGATTATATGAAGAAGAACTTGGCATCAGGATTGGAGGAAGACTCATTAACAACCTGCAATACACAGATGACCCAATCTTACTTGTTGAAAGTGAAGATGACTTGAAGCACTTACTAATGAAGAATAAAGAGTATAGTCTGAAGTATGGATTATACCTCAACATAAAGAAAATGAAAATCTTCACAAGTGGACCAAAAAGAATCATCATGATAAATGGAGAAAAGATTGAAGTTATCAAGACTTCATATTACTTGGTTCTACAATCAATGAAAGCAGCAATCAAGACTTCAGATGATGTATTGCATTGGGAAAATCTGCTACAAAAGACTTCTTAGAAGTGCTGAAGAGCAGAGATGTCTCCTTGAAGACAAAGTTGCACCTAACCTAAGCCATAGTATTGTCAGTCACCTCATTTGCATGTGAGAGCTGGACAATGAATAAGGATGACCAAAGAAGAGTTGATCCTTTTGAATTGTGGTGTTGGTGAAGAATGCTGAGAATACCATGGACTACTGAAATAATTAATAAATTTATCCTGGGAGAAGTGCAGTGGGAATGCAGCTTTGAAGTGAGAATGATCAGACTTCGTCTCACCTACTTTGGTCAGGTTGTCAGAACAAATCATTCCGGAGAAGGTGATCTTGCTTCGTAAAGTGGAGGGTCAATGAAAAAGAGGAAGGCCCTCAACAGAAGGATTGATACAGTGGCTGCAATGATGGGCTCAGGTATAGCAAGGATCATGAGGATGACACAGAACCTGGCAGTGTTTCCTTCTGTTATATATTAGGTCACTATGAGTTGGAGATGACTCAATGGCACCTAACAACAACAATAGAAATCATAAGCCATTTTTGTGAAAATGTCAAATGTATTTATGAAACAACTTGTATATTTTTCATTTATGAGGGACACGGTCTCTGATTTACATGTTCACAAGTTCAGAAAATGGCATTTAAAATTGTGTATTCTCTGTCTTTCTAAAGTATTCCATTATATTTTGGAGTAGAAAAAAACAATGACAAAAAAACTATTTCTAGAATTTGACACTCAAAGTAGCAGAGAGACAGAGAAAAATAGAAACCTAGAAAATTTTATACTGTTCTCATATAAGTTGCTGATATATACTTAGCATGATTTTGAAAGAAATTTCTATCTCATTTATACAAAAAAAAAAAAAAAACTCACTTATAGTTTCACTTAAATAGATATATATAGATAGATGGAGAGATAGAAAGATGATAGATAGGTAGACAGGTAGGTAGATAGATATATAGATAGATAGATGATAGAAAGATATAGATAGATGGATAGATAGATAGACACACATATAGATAACCAAAACCAAAAAACCAAACACACTGCCATTGAGTCAATTTTGACTCATAGTGACCACTATTGGGTCTCTGAGGTGGTAAATCTTTATGGAAATAGTTTGTCCTGTGTTCCTTCCATCAAGTGGCTGGTGGATTTGAACTGCCAACCTTCTGGTTAGCAGTCAAATGCCTTAGATATATACTCCTTCATCAAATGGCATCAAATGGACTTAATTCATGGCAACATTTTATGTACAACAATATGAAAGGTTGCCTGGTACAGTTTCATCCTGTGTATACCTACGTGGTCAATCATGCAGTTATAGTGATAATCCATCTCACCAAGTGTCTCCCTTTCCCTCACTGGTCCTCTACTTCACCCAACATGATGCATTCCTCCAGAGATTGATCACTGATGATGTGTTCAGTGCAAGTGAGTGAGGTAATGTTCTGCTGTTTTCATTTCCTAATTTTCAAAATGATGTCACTTTGAGAATTAAGGTGTACCTGACCTAAGCCATGCCATTTCAATCATTTCATACACATATGAAAGCTAGATAATGAATAAGGAAGACTGAAGAAGCATTGATGCATTTGAATTATGTAGTTGGCAAAGAATATTGAATATTGTGTGGATTTTCAGAAGAGCAAACAAACATGTTTTGAAAAATTAAAAGGTCGTTATGACTCAGTCTGACTTGACGCCACATAACAACAACAGCAACAACAACAGCCAGAATACTCCTTAGAAGTAAGATTGGTGAGACTTCACCTCACATGTGGTGGACACATTATCAAGAGAGAGTTTATGCTTGCTAAAGTAGAAGGTCAGCAAGAAACAGGAAGCCCCTCAATGAGATGGATTGATCAGTGTCTGCAACAATGAATTCAAACATAGCAACAACTGTAAGGATGATGCAGTACTAGGCATTGTTTCATTCTGTTGTACATAGGATCACTGAGTCAGAACCAACTTAATGGCACCTAACAACAACAACAATGATCAGAAACACATCCTCAAGCCTGTATACGTGTGTCTTATTTTATTAGTTCCTTAAGTCTTATACTGTGTCTAAGTCTGAAAATTCTCACCATGGATGACCATTCTCTTGTTGTTAGATGCCATCCAGTCAGCTCTGACTCATAGTGACCATATGTACAACAGAATGAAACACTACAAGGTCCTGTGTCATCTTTACAATCTTTTCTATGCTTGAGCCCATTGTGGCAGGTACTGTGTCATTCAATCCTGTTGAGGGTCTTCTTCTTTTTCAGTGACCCTCTGGTTTCCCAAGCATGATATCTTTCTCCAGGGAATGGTCCCTACTGACAACATGACCAAATAGGTAAGACAAAGTCTGGCCATTCTTGCTTTGAAGGAGCATTTTGGCTGCACTTCTTTCAGGACCTATTTGTTTGTTCTTCTGGCTCTGTGTGGCATTTTCAGTATTCTTCATCAACACCACTATTCAAAGGCATCAACTCTACTTCAGTCTTCCTTATTCATTGTCCAACTTTCACAAGTGTATGTATGAGGTGATTGAAAATATCATGGCTTGGGTTGAGTGCACCTTATTCTTCAAAGTGACATCTTTGTTCTTTAATAATTTAAAGAGGTCCTTGTAGCAGATTTGCCTGGTGCAATATGATTTCTGATTTCTTGACTGCTGCTTCCATGAGTGTTGATTGTGGATCCAACTAAAATGAAATCCCTGACAACTTCAATCTTTCCTCCATTTATCATGATGTTGCTTATTGGTCCAGTTGTGAAGAATTTTGTTTTCTTTATAGTGAGGTGTAACCCATACTTCAGACTGTAGTCTTTACGATTCATCAATAAGTGCTTGAAGTCATCTTCACTTTCAGCAAGCAAGGTTGTGTCATCTGCATATTGCAGGTAGTTAATGAGTCTTCCTCCACTCTTGGTGCCGCATTCTTCTTCAGACAGTCCAGCTTCTCAGATTATTTGCTCAGCATTACAAATTGAATAAGTATGATGAAAAGATACAACCCTGACACACACCCTTCCTGGTTTTAAACTATAGAATATCCTCTTTCTGTGTTTGAATGACAGCCTCTTGCTCTACCGGCAGGTTCTTCTTGAGCACAATTTAGTGTCTGGAATTCTATTGTTCACAATGTTATCCATAATTTGTTATGACCTACACAGTCTAATGCCTTCACATTGTCAACAAAACAGAGGTAAACATCTTTGTAGTGTTCTTTACTTTCAGCCAAGGTTCATCCGACATCAGCAATGATATCCCTCACTACACTTCCTCTTTTGTATCCAGCTTCAATTTCTGGAAGTTCCCAGTCAAAATACTGCTTCATGCTTTTAAATTATCTTCAACAATTTTTTTGTGTGTATGATAATTATGATATTGTCAAATAAATTTCAACATTCTGTTGGATCATCTTTTTTGGAGTGGGCACAAATATGTATCTCTCCCAGTCAATGGCCAGTTGGGTGTCTTCAAAATTTCTTCATAATCCTTCTAGTAATTGAAATACAGGTGGCATAACTTCCGGAAACACAGCCACATGCAAGCCAAAAGAGTACTACAAACTAACAGATGAGTGGTGGTACAAAAATATCCAGTTTAATTGTCATTAATTGCAACTCATGATAATCCATTTGAGTAGACATGACTCTCCAACAGTTTGGTTAGTAGCTGATTGTATAAAACATTGCAGCATCCAGGGACATCTGGCACATAGACACCTCGGTGGGAAAAATGTTTTACATTTGATTACTAACCTAAAGGTTTGCAGTTTATCCTAGCAGTGTCACATAAGTAAGGCCTGCTCATCTACTTCTGTTAAGATTACTACCAAGAAAACACTATGAGACAGTTCGACTCTGTACCACACTGGTCACCATAAGTCAGAATCAATTCACCAGCAAAAGACTTGGATTTTATTTATTTTTATTTAGCTGTGATTATTGTGCCTCAATTATACTGGCAATAAGGTCTATTAATATAACCCACACTTCATGAGTTAATGGAACAGATCATGACTATTTAATTTACTATTATATCCCTTAGATTTAGAGTAGTGACTGGAACATGTTGTCAATTCATATTGCATCAATTCCAATTCAGGACAACCCTATGTCTCCAGTGTAGAATTGTTCCATTGTGTTTATAAAACTGTGAACTTTCAGAAGCAGGTCACCATGTCTGTCTACTGAGGCACTTCTTGGTGGGTTTGATTATACCAACCTTTCAAGTAGCAGTGGAGTATTAAATGATTTGCACCACCCAGGAACCCCTCCCTAGCCCATATAGAACTTAGTAAATATTAGTTAAATGAAAGAAAGAATGACCAACAAATGCAAGTCTGAGTAAGCTAGGTCCTTAAAAACAGATTTATTGTCTTGCATTTAATGCTTTATTCATTACTTACAGATTTTTTATAAAGGTTAATTATAAATATTCTAATTTTCAAATTTACAGTTTTCTGATGATAAATAATTTTTCTTTAGGTGCCAAATATGGAGAAGATTAGCTAAAGGTATAATTTAAATAGAGTCATTTAACAGCATTAGTGATATTTTTGTTCACCATGTAAAAATGAATTTTCATATTCTGAAGACGTATTCTCTTGTGATCAAAGCAGGAGCCTTCCAAGTTCACACTGTGTTAAAGTTGTTAAAATAGCTATCTTGCTATTGAGATTAATGACCCAAGCAAACAGAAGGAAAATCTAAAAATTTTTCTTTTTTCCTTTTTAAATAGTGAAATCTCTTCATCTTTTCATCAGGAAACAGGTAAATATTCAGCCAGCAATTGCAGAATAGGAAAGTTAACAAGGTTTTAATATACAAATATGTACTTGATGGTAGATTGTTCCTAAATTCTTGTTAGGAAGAACATTAGATTTTGCATAATGAATTCCAATTTCTGTGTGATACTCTTTAAATAATGAATCTTTACTAATTTAATATTTATGCAGAAGTACATACAAGCATCGCTGAAATAATTAACTGTAATCTACTAGGAATTGATGTCTCCAAGGTCTTTTTGTCAACCTACCATAAACATGATTACATTAATTGAAATATCATTAACTGTTTGGTCGAGCATTGGAGATAATTCTTTATGAGTTATACATTCTGAGAGTTCCCTAAATTAAATCCTCATTAAGAAAGTGGTATTTTCATAAACTTACATACAGTGTTGATTAAGCACTGAAAGGAGAATAAACAAATGTCAATTTTTTCTTAAGATATGTACATTAAGAGAAATATTTTCTAAATGATGGAAAATGAATCTGGTGTATGTACACTATTCGTAAATTTATATAGTTCAATTTAACAGACTACCTTAATATTTTATATTAATGAATATATAGATTTCTGTAAATATCATACATATAACACTAAATTTATTAAATATATAGATTTAAAAATCACAAATTGAATTGCGTAGAATTAAGCCACCTCTACCCACCAGCCACTCCTCGGAAGGAAGGTTGGGCAATATACTTAGGTAGTGATATTGCCTCGGAAACCCAAGGAAAGGTCGCTATGAGTCGGTCTGACTCAAAGGCAAATAGCAACAACAACAACATTGCTAAATTAGTCATATATTAAACCATGAGTTTAAATCATAACAAAAAGCATTTTGATGTGTAATTTATCAAAGTTTTGAGAAAAATAATAAGCAACAATTAATTCATTACTTTCATTATTTTTTTTTTAATTTCATTTGAGTATTGTTGTTAAGTGTTGTCAATAACATTGCTGTTGTCAAATGGATCTTGGCTGGAAGAACAGAATATCAGAAAGACATTTACCTGTGTTTTATCTACTATGCAAAGACATTCAACTATATGAATCATACATATTATGAACAACATTGGAAAGAATGGGAATTCCAGAAACTTAACTGTGTTTATGGGGAACATGTTTATAGATCAAGAGGCAATTTTTCCAACAGAACAAGGTGATATTGCATGCTTTAAAATCAGGAAAGGTCTGTATCAGGGTTGTATCCTTTCACCACACTTATTCAATATGCTGAGAAAATAACCTGAGAAGCTATACTATATGAAGAAGATCTGACTACACAAAGAAGAATGGGATATCAAAATTCATTTTAGAAGGATTTGAAAATAAATTATCATAATCAGAGTCTGAGGTAAATTGTGAATTAGAAAAATCTTCTCAAAATTACTTAAAGAAAAAATAAGTCAGTTATTTCAAGTAATTCAAAATCTAGCCTCCATATATAGTATAATCAGTGAATGATATCATCAAGGGCCTTTGTTTCTCTCATCTCTCTGCTATTTTATTTTCACTCTTCTCCTAAGGCCAATGGCCTTAAAGGTGGCAAGATGACTGCCTGTGAAGGTTTTGTTTTGTTCTGTATTCCTGGTTACATCTAATAGAAATGAGGAGAGAAGAGTAAGAAACTCTCCCTTCTAAGAAGGACTAGAAATTTTTATCTTCAAGTTTATTAAGCCAATTTAGGCCACATGATTATTTACAGCCATAACAATTGCTACAGAATACTATAAACTGCTTGATTTAAATTTAAAATGTCCTCTCCTACCTGACCCCACAGGGCTAAAGATAGGATGGAAACTTTTTTTTTTTTTCCCTAATGTTTGATTTTCTTAGTGGCTATATTTTACCTAGGAGGGAGCTCTGGTAGCATAGTGCCTAAGGCACTTGACTGCTAACAGCCACTCCTCAGAAGGAAGGTTGGGCAATCTACTTCCGTAGTGATACCGCCTGGAAAACCTAAGCAAGGGTCGTTATGACAGGGCCGACTCGACAGCACATAACAACAACAAGAAGAACATATTTTACCTACATGTCATTTCTTAATGCAACTAAATTTCACTCTATTTGTATTAGATACTCACATTTATCCTGATTTTAAACCATGCCCTATCCTCTTGTTCTGCTTCTTGGTCTATGTACAGGTTCCTCATGAGCACAATTGAGTGTTCTGGAATTCCAGTGCTTAGCAATGTTTTCCATAATTTGTTTTGATCCACACAAGTGAATGTCTTTGCCTAGTCAACACGGGTAAACATCTTTCTGGTATACTTTCCTTTCAGCCAAGATCCATCTGACATCAGCAATAACATTCTTTGTTCCATGCCATCTTCTGAATCCAGTTTGAATTTCTGACAAGTCCATATCAACATATTACTACAACCATTTCTCAAATAACTTCATCAAAATTTTAGTTGCAGGTGATATTAATGATATTGTTTAATAATTTATTTATTTTGTTGGATCACCTTTCTTTGGACAAGGCAAAAATATGGATCTCTTCTAGTTGGTTGTCCAGGTTGTTGTCTTCCAAATTTCTCGGCCAAATCAAGGGAGTGACGCCAATGCTGCGTCCATTTTTTGTACATTTCAGTGGGAAGTCTGTCAATTCCTGTAGCCTTTTTTTTCCACTGATTCCTTCAGGCAACTTGGAATTCTTCCTTCAGTACATTGTTTCTTGATCATATGCTACCTCCTGAAATACTGAACATCAACCAATAATTTTTGGTACAGTGACTCAGTGTATTTGTTCCCTTTTCTTTGAAGTCTTCCTGCATCATTCAATATTTTGCCCATAAAATCCTTTAATATTGCAACTTGAAGCTTGGTTTTTTTCCCCTGTAGGTTTTTTCAGCTGGAGAAATGTCAAGCTTGTTCTCTTTTGATTTTCTAACTCCAGGTCTTCACATATTTCATCATTTTACTTTACTTTACCTTTTTGAGCTTCTCAATGAAATTTTCTGTTCAGATCTTTAATTTCATCATTTTTTCCATTCCTTTTAGATGCTTTCTGTTCAAGTTCCTTCTGATATCCATTTTGTTCCTTTCTTCTTTTCCTGTCTTTTAAATCAACTTTTACTTTCTTCCTGCATTATGTTCTTGATATAATCTCACAACTTGTCTAGTCTTCAGTCACTTGTGCTCAAGGCATCAAAACTATTCTTGAGATAGTCTTTTAATTCAGGTGGGATATAATCAAGGTCATAATTTGTCAGTCATGGACTTGTTTTAATTATTTTCAGCTTCAACTTGAAACTACATATGAGCAATTGATGATCTGTTCCACAGTCAGTTCCTGGCCTTTTTCTATCTGATGATGTTGAGCTTCTCCATTGCTGCTTTCCACAGAAGTAGTCAATTTTAATTTTGTGTATGCCATCTTGCAAGTTCCACATGTATACTTGCCATTTATGTTGTTGGAAAAGGTGTTTGCAATGAATAACTCATTGTCCTTGCAGAATTTTGTCATGTAATCTCCAGTGTCATTTATTTCACAAAGCTATCTTTTCCCACCACTGATGCTTCTTCTTTGTTTCCAACTTTCATATTCCAATCACCAGTAAACTGATTGCGTATTTGGTCAATTTCAGACTGCAGAAGTTGGTAAAAATCTTCAGTTTCTTCATCTTTGGCTTTAGTAGTTGGTGTGTAAATTTGAATAATAATAGAATTAACTGCTCTTCCTTGAAGGCATACAGATACTATCCTGTCACTGACATCATTGTCTGTCAAGGTAGATCCTTAAATGTTCTTTTCGATGATGACTGTAATGTCTTTCTTTTTCAATTTGTTATTCCTGGCATAGTAGGCCATATGATTGTCTGAGTCCAAATGGCCAATATCAATCCATTTCAGCTTACTAAAGCCTAGAATACTGATCTTTAAGCATCCTGTTTCATTTTTGACAACTCCCAATTTTCCTACTGTTGAAGGACTAGAAAAACCATCTTCCTAAGAAATTAAAGAAGTATAACAGCTATGAATGATTAATTCTCTGTCTTTCTTTTCCCTCTCCTTCCTTCTACGTAAAAAGTCTAGTCACTCTAGGTTGTTTTCTTTCCTTAGGTATCCCTTTGAGCATGTGTCATAAACCCACTGACCATTTTTAGCTGATAACTGAAGTTTATGGAGTAAGACACCCTGAGAAAAGAGACAGCAAGCAAGCAAGATAAAGAAGAAACAAGGACATCCCTGGCCAACAGATCTGAGTGCTCCCACACCCACATTCTTCTGCTTCTAGAGTTAATGTTCCTGGACATGTACGAAGGGTTTACAAAACAATTTTGACTAAGGCAGGTTTTACGTCCTTGTCCAGAGTGACAGAAAGTTCACAGGAAGAAGCAACTAATCCTAATAACAAGAAGAAGACATTATGAGCATTCCTCAAGCCCCCACCGCTTAGCCAAATTCCCATTAAAAATGGTAAACTTGTCTTAGCATGTGGAGACAGGTTTTTCAGAGAAACAATTCTCTCTGTCTCATTGAGTATTGATACTGAATAAATTATTTTGCATTCCTGCTTCAACCTGCTGTGATGATTGAATATGCATGACAGGGGCTAAGGACCTTGTTGTTTGATCAACATTACATTCATACTTCATACATGCTATTGTCAAATTATTAATGAATGTTTTCACATGTTCTTCCTCATTTTGAGTTGTCCTTTATTAGCAAATGAAGATCCCAAAAACTTTACACCATCCACATCAGTAAGGTCAATTTTACTTTAAGATGGTTATTCTTCCCCAGTCATATTTTGAATGGGTTCCAACCTGAGGGGCTCACCTGGCAATGGTTGTTTGTTATGTGTCATTGAATCATTTCCGATTCATAGTGACCCTATGCACAGCAGAATGAAACACCTCCCGATCCCGTGCCAGCTCCATGATCCTTGCTATACTTGAGCCCATAGTCTCAGTCACCTTGTCAATCCATCTCTTTGAAG
>NW_006922147.1:832135-833960 GCF_000298275.1 Orycteropus afer afer | reverse complement strand
GGCATATAGATTGAATAAGTATGGGGAAAGGATACAACCCTGACACACTCCCTTCTTGATTTTAAACCATGCACTGTCCCCTTGTTCTGTCGAACAATAGCCACCTGATTGATGTCTAGGTTCCTCATAGCTACAATCAAGTGTTCAGGAATTCCCATTCTTCTCAATGTTATCCACAATTTGTCATGATCCACATAGTCAAATACCTTTGCCTAGTAAATAAAACACAAGTAAACATCTTCCTGATATTATTTGCCTTGAGCCAAAATCCATCTGACAGCAGCTATGATATCTTTTGTTCACGTCCTCTTCTGAATCCAGCTGGCACCTCTGGAAGTTCTCTGTCAATATACTGCTGCAACTGTTTTTGAACTATCTTCAGTACGATCTTACTTGCTTGCAATATTAATTATATTGTTCTGTAATTTCCACATTCTGTGGGATCACCTGTCTTTGGAATAGGTACAAACATGGATCTCTTCTAGTCAGTTGGCCAGTTAGCTGTCTTCCAAATCTCTTCATATAACTGAGTGAGTGTCTTCAGTGGGGCATCCATTTGTTGAAATATCTCAATGGATACTCCACCAATTTCTGGAGCCTTCTTCTTCACCAATTTCTTCATTGCAGCTTTGACTTCCTCCTTCAGTACCACTGATTCTTGATCATATTCCACCTTCTGAAATGGAAGATTGATCAGCTCTTTTTGGTACAGTGACTCTGTGTATTCTTCCCATTGTCTTTTGATGTTTCCTGCATCATTCAATATTTTGCCCACAGAATCTTTCAATACTGAAACTCTAGGCTTAAATTCTTTCTTCAATTCTTTTTTTTTTTCTTTTTAATTGTGATTTGGGTGAAAATTTAAGAGCAAATTCATTTTCCATACAGCATTTCACATACACTTTGTCTCATGACATTGACTATAATTTACCACAATGGAACATTGTCCCTCATACTTCCTCCTGATAGTTTCCTCTTGCCTGTGTCCATCCCTCCATGCACTCCTGCCCCCTGAGCTATCTCCCTGTGCATAAGCACCCCTACTTTCTCCCATGACTGTTCTCTCCAAGGTAAATTTTCAACTTATATGCCTGTCTATTGTTTGTCTGGAAGCCACAGGAGTGGGTTCAATTCCAGACCTGAAGGGCAGCTAGGAACCATAGTCTCAGTGGTTCCACCAGGTTGTATCAGACCAGAAAACCTGGTCCCACCTTTCCTTTTTTTCTCCAAATGATTTTGAGTTTTGTTCTAATTGTTCTCCTTCTCTATCCAGGATCTCCTACATAGATCTCTTTCCAAATGGTTGACTGTAGTAGCCAGGCACCATCCAGTTCTTCTGGTCTCATAGTCATATAGGCTGCAGATCAGATGGTGTACCAGTCACTAGGACTAATTATTTCCACGAGTTTTCAGTTCTCTTCATTCTTCTTGGCTCTGGATGAGGAGAGACCCATCATTGTGTCTAGATGGCAGTTCGCAAGCTTTTAAGATCCCAGTTGCTACTCACAAAAGTAGGAGGTGGAACAATGTTTTGTGTAGTATGTTATGCCAATTGAACTTGATGTCCTCTGCAACTATGGTACCGAGCCCACAAATTCAACTATTTAGTCCTTCTTAGTAGCTGCCTGTGACCAAGCAGTGACTATATCCTTGCCCCTTGTCAGCTCTACTATACACCTGGGAACTCAGATCATACACATAAACTTATAGGACCATTGTTTGCCAACCCAAAATATGTTCTTGGGTACACTTCCCACTTCATAGACATACCTAATAGTTCAGCCTGTCCACCCATCTATCCACCCATATACCATGTTTGCCTTCA
>NW_006922147.1:829503-830093 GCF_000298275.1 Orycteropus afer afer | reverse complement strand
TCCAGTTTTGCCAGCACCATTTATTAAACAAACATTCTCTTCCCCATTTAATGGATTTTGGCCCTTTGTCAAAGATCAGTGGACCATAGGTCGATGGATCTTTTCTGGGTTCTCAATTCTATTCCATTGGTCTACGTATCTGTCATTAAACCAATACCAGGCAGTTTTTACTACTGTGGCTGTGTAGTAGCTTTTGACATCCAGCAGTGAGAGACCTCCTACTTTGTTCTTCTTCAATAGTGCTTTGCTCATCCGAGGTCTCTTTCTTTTCCATATAAAGTTAATGATTGGTTTTTCCATATCCTTGAAGAATGTTGATGGGATCTGGATTGGGATTGCATTGAATGTATAGATTGTTTTGGTTAGACCTGACATTTTCACAATGTTCAAGCTTCCTATCCACGAGCATGGGATGTCTTCCATTTGTGTAGATCTCTTATGCTTTCTTGAAGTAGTTTTTTATAGTTTTCTTTGTGCAGGTCTTTTGTGTCCCCGGTAAGATTTATTCCCAAGTATTTTATTTTTTTTGGTAGCTATTGTAAATGGTATTTATTTCCTTATTTCTTTTTCAGCAATCTCTTTGCTGGTGT
>NW_006922147.1:826081-827135 GCF_000298275.1 Orycteropus afer afer | reverse complement strand
AGAGCTTTACTGTTTTTTTGTGTCTCTAGAGAACCCAGCCTAACATAGTTGGTACCGAGAGTGGTTCTAGAGGGCTCATAAATCATAAGGATGGGCTTCCTAAATTGGTTCTCTAGTTTGAGTAAACTTAAAGACACTAGGGACCCTGCATCTGTTAGTAAAGAGGGCCCTGCTAATTCGTGCCATGAGATGGCAACATTAATACATGAAATAGCACCACCAATAGATCAAGTACTTGTGACAAGGATGCTCTGGGTGATATTTGATACTTTTCTGCAATTTTGTCATAATGAAGAGTATAAGGAAGCTGCTTGGTTGTTCCTACTTACACTAGATGAAGTGGTGAAAGAGCGAAATGATTTCAGAGCCGCTGAGTCTTGGATTAAGTACCACATAAAAGACCTCAGTGCTTCCAGTTGTGCTCTGAAAGAAAGCTTTATATCTTCTAGTAACAGAGCTGATGTTGATGAAAACCAAACCCAGAGTCTTATTGTAAGTGTGGCTGAATTACAACGCCAATTAAATTCCCAATCCAGAATGGTGTCTGATGTTAAAGTGAGGGCATTGATTGGAAAAAAAATGGAATCCTGAAACCTGGAATGGGGACATATGGACAGATAATCAGGAAGATCAGGATATGGAGCCTGTAAATTCTATTGAATCCCTCCCATCTGAACAGATTGTTGTAAAACCATTATCCCCTCCCCCTCAGTTTGATGGGACTAGCTAAACTGGCCCTGCTGGGTCATTGCCTGAGGCAGAGGCCATGGAAGACATTACTGAATACTCTCAGGAACTGCCTCAACCACCCATTGTTGCTGCTAGACCTGTAATGAAAGTTGAGTCCAAGCAAGCCCCAAAAGGTGAAATAGAAAGTGTGGCTGAGGAGGTGGTACTCTATACCCAAAAAGACCTACTTGATTTTGCTAACATGTGCAGACAAAAACCTAGAGAACATGTATGGAAATGGCTACTGATGGTTGGGATAATGGTGCAAGGAATGTAAGATTGGATCAGTCTGAGTTTATTGATTTAGGCCCACTAAGTATGGATT
>NW_006922147.1:824425-825456 GCF_000298275.1 Orycteropus afer afer | reverse complement strand
TGTGTGTGTGTGTGTGTGTTTATAGCAACCCAATGTATAACAGGACAAAACACTGCTTGGTCCTGCACCAGCCTCATAGTACTTGCCATGCCTGAGCCCATTGTTGCAATCTCTGTGTCAATCCATCTCGTTAAGTCTTCCTCTGTTTTGCTGATCCTCTATTTTACCAAGCATGATATCCCTCTCCATGGAAGGGTCCCTTCTTACAATATGACCAAAAGAGGTGAGACGAAGTCTGGCCATTCTTGCTTCCAAGGGGCCATGTGGTTGCACTTCTTAAAGGACTGATCTGTTAGTTCTTCTGGCACTCCATGGTATTTTCAGTATTCTTCTCCAACACCACAACTCAAAAGAATCAACTCTTCTTCAGTCATCTTTATTCATTGTCCAGCTTTCACATGTACATGAGGGGACTGAAAACACCAAGGCTTAGATTAGGTGAACGTTAGTCTTTAAAAAGACATCTTTGTTCTTCAGCACTTTAAAGAAGTCTTTTCCAGCAGATTTGCCCAAATGCAATATGACATTTGATTTCTTGACCGCTGCTTCTGTTGGTGTTGATTGTGGAAAAAAGTAATATGAAATTTTTGACAACTTCAAACTTTTCTCCATTGATTGTGATGATGCTTATTTGTCCAATAGTGAGGATTTTCATTTTCTTTATGTTGAAGTGTAATCCATACTGCAGACTATAGTCTTTAATCTTCAACAGTAAATGCTTCAAGTAATCTTCACATCCAGCAAGCTAGGTTGTGTTGTCTGCATATCACAAGGGGTAATGATTTTTTCTCCAATCCTGATGTCACGTTCTTCTTCATATAGTCCAGCGGCTCATATTATTTGCTCAGCATACAGACAGAATGAGTATGGTGAAATGCAATCCTGACACACTCCCTTTCTGATTTTGAAACATGCAGTATTCCCTTGTTCTGTTTGAACAACAGCCCCAATTTTTACATATGTTATCTCTATTAGAATCCAGATATTTGACTTCTAGATATTTATTAAGATATATAAAAGTATATATTCAT
>NW_006922147.1:821539-823845 GCF_000298275.1 Orycteropus afer afer | reverse complement strand
TTTGAACCACCAGTCTTCTGGTTAGCAGTCAAGTGCCTTAGGCACTATGGTATCAGAGATCCACAGAGCTCCTTCAGTACATATATATTATAATTATATATTATTATTCTATTATAAATTCTACTATAAATACTAATTTTGGTAAGGTTTGCAAGACACATGATCATCATAAAAATCAATTGCACTCTTATACACTGTCAATAAAAAAAATCAAAATTAGAAATTAAAAATGAAACTATTTAAACAGCATAAAATATGAATTACTTTGTGTAAATATTTGTGAAAGTCCAATAAACTAAAATCTATAAATCAGTGCTGAGATAAAAAGACTTATATACATAGAGATACAAGCTGCATTCATATATCAGAAGACAATACTGTTAAAAGGTAATTTCTTGTTAAATTGATCTAAAGATTTAGTAACTAGGATTTCCATCAAAATCCAAGCAGGATTTGTGTAGATCCTGATAATCTGATTTGTTACGATGCCACAGTAACCTTTATAGTGTGTATTGTGGTGGAAGTAAACAAAGAAATCAGTGGAATACAATAGTGGGTAGAGTAGAGAAATAAAAACACACTTAGAGGATCTATCAATTTTGATAAATTAAAAAGACAATTCAATGGGATGTTATTGAAAGTATCAGGAAGACCTGTTCAAGTACTTACCTCTGGTACTTGTGACTATGACCTAATTTAAAACAGGGGTGTTATAGATGCAATTAGTTAAGTTACAATGATGTCATTAGCATAAGCTTTATTCTTTTTATGATGGTGTCCTTATAGGGAGAAGAAACACAGAAACACATAGAAGAAACCATGTGATGGTGGTGGCAGTGATTGAAATTATGCTGCCACAAGCCAAGAAAAGCAGGGTTACCAGAAACTGAAAGAGACAAGAAATGATCATCCATGAAAGCCATCAGAGATAGCATAGTCTTGTTAACTTCTGATGTTTGACCTCCAGAACAGTAAGAGAATAGATTTCTGTTTCCGTCAGCCAATTGTTGTGTGTTAATTTGTTATAAAATCTAATAAAATAATAAAGTAGAAAAACAGAAATAGTCATTTCATCAAAGTTGCTAGAACAATGGGAAATCCATGTGGAATAAATACATACATGTTGATCCATACCACCCAACTTATACAAAAACTAACTTAAAATGGGTCATTGATCTATGTGTAAAACTTTAAATATAAAATTCTAAAACTTTTGTGATCTTGAGTTTACATATTTTTTTATAGAATTGTACAATTTGTAATTTTTTTTTTTTAATGACTCAAAACTGCCTTTGAGTCGGATCCAACTCATAGCGACCCATCCTTGGGTTTCTGAGGCAGTATCAGTATGGAAGTAGATTGCCCAAACTTCCTTCTGAGGAGTGGCTGGTAGGTATGAACCAAAATTAAGAAATGTCCTTCTTGGGAGTTCTGGTAAGATGGTGGAATAAGCAGAAAATGAAACATCTCTAAGACAACAGGCCATCACAGTCCAAACAAAGAAACATGATAAAATGGTAGAAACAAGAGAGCAGGATACAGACCCAGCACACATCACTGAGGAAGAAGCAGCATTGGAACTTCCTGATAAGAAATTAAAACACAATTATATTAAATATCTTCAAAGGATTGACAGATCAAGGAAAACATGGACAAAATTAAGGAAAACATAGACAAAATTCTACAACTATTTTGGAAGAAATTACAAGAACAAAATGAAAAAATACATGAAACACTAGAAACAATATAAAATCTACAGATAGAAATCCAGAAGATTAACACTAAATTTTCAGAACTAGATAACAAATTGAAAAGACAAAGGAGTAGAACTGAATCAACGGAAGACAGAATTAATGAGATTGAAGACAAATATCTGATTACTTGTTTGGAAGGGAATCGATCAGAAAAAAGATCAAAACAAAATGAAGAAAGCCTAAGGTGTATGGGGGCTATCATCAAAAGGAGTATACAACATGTAATTGGAATTCCAGAACAGGAAGAGAAAAATGAAACCACTGAGAAAATTTTCCAAGATTAATTGGAAGAGAAATTCCCTGATAAAATGAAAGATGTGAATATATCTATTTACGAAGTCCAATGAACCCCAACAGGATAGATCCCAAAAGAAAATCACCAAGATCATCAAAATCATCAAACTAATCAAAATCAAAGACAAAGAAAGACTCCTGAAAGCAGCATGGGAAAAATAAAAAGTTACTTACAAAGGAAAACCAATAAGAATAAGCTAATAAGCTCTGATTTCTCAGCAGAAACCATGAAAGTGAGAAGGCAATATGATGGTGTGT
>NW_006922147.1:817838-821439 GCF_000298275.1 Orycteropus afer afer | reverse complement strand
AATTATATGCCCAGCAAACTCATCCCTCAAATATGATGGTGAAATTAGGAAATTTGCAGATAAGCAGAAATTAAGGGAATTTGTTAAAACCAGACCAACCTTACAAGAGATACTAAAGGGAGTCCTTTGAACAGAGAACCAATTATAGCAAACAAAAACCAACCATTAATATACAAGATGACATAACCCAGAAACCAACACACCTATGGACATATCCAAAGTAAAATAAGCTTACAAGATTGGAAACAGAGATACAGAGACATCAACTGGCAAATAAGGACAACAATTAACCAAAAAGAGGGAAAACAATAATGTAGTTACAGAACTTCTAAATGGTGAGGAAGTCAAGAGAGTTGCAAGTTAGAATGGACTGTTCTAAAGTTGGGGAGAAAATTATAAATCACAGGATAACCTCAAAGAAAAATGATAAACCTTCACATCACAATAAAAAAGAGGACAAGCACAAATATTCAGCAAATACTAAAACAATAACAATGAAGGAAATGAGAACACAATTCATAAACATAATGAGCTCAGTACAGAAAATTATATGGAACAAAGAAACAAAGAACACCATGAAAAAGCACATAATAAAATGACACCAATCGATTCATATTTGTTGATAATTTCACTGAATATCAATGGATTAAATGCACCACTCAAGAGACAGAGCGTTGCCAACTGTATAAGAAAACCAACCCATCAATGTGCTGTCTACAAGAGATACACTATAGAGACAAAAACAAAAATAGGTCGAAAATCAAAGATTGGAAAAAAGATATGTCAAGGAAATGGCAACTAAATAAGAGCAGGAGTGGCAGTATTAATTTGTGATCAAATTGACTTTAAGACAAAAACCACCATAAGAGACAAGACAGGACATTATATGATGATTAAAGGATCAATCAAACAAGAAGATATAACCATAATAAATATCTATGGACCCAATGAAAAAGCCCAAAATACATAAATCATACTTTAACAGAATTGAAAAGGGAAATAGATGACTCCCCAGTAATAATATGATACTTTAACACAACACTTTCAATGAAAGACAGAACAACTGGAAAGAAATTCAACAAAGATATAGAAGAGCTAAACAATACAATCCACCAATTTGACATATAGACATCTACAGAGTACTTCACCTAAGAACAGCACAATCTACATTCTTCTCCAGTGCACATGGAACAGTCTCCATTTTAGACCATATGTTAGGCCATAAATCAAGCCTTAATAAATTTCAAAATATTGAAATACTGCAAAGCATCTTCTCAGATCACAATGCTATCAAATTAGAAATCACAATAGAAAGATCAACAGAAAAAGAACACAGACATGGAAACTGAACAATACTCTCCCTAAGAATGAATGGGTCATAGAAAAAAGGAAATATGAAATTAAAAAATTCCTTGAATCAAATGAGAATGAAAACACAACATATCAACATATTTGGGACACAGCAAAAGCAGTGATCAGAGGCCAATTTATAGCAATAAATGCACACATCAAAAAGAAGAACCAAATCAATATTTTAAACCAGCATCTCCAAAAATTAGAAAAAGAATAGCAAGAAAAGCCTACAGTCACCAGAAGAAAGGAAGTAATAAAGATTTAGCAGAATTCAGTGAAACAGAAACTAGAAAGACAATAGAAAAAATCTATGAGACTAGAAGTTGGTTCTTTGAAAAGATTAGTAAAATTGACAGACCACTGGCAAATTTAACAAAGGAAAAGAGGGAGAGAATACAAATAACATGGATAAGAAGCTTAATGGGTGACATCACAACAGAACCAACTGAAATAAAAAGGATAATAGAAGGATACTATGAAAACTGTACTTCAACAAGTTTGAAAATCTGGAAGAAATGGACAGATTTCTAGAAACACACTACTTACCTACACTAACAGAGACTGAGGTGGGAAAGTTGAACATAACAAAAACATAGCAAAACACACAACAAAAACAGGAATTGAACAGGTCATAAAAAAATCATCAACAAAAAATAATAGTCCTGGTCCAGATGGTTTCACTGGAGAAGTCTACCAAACATTCAAAGAGCTGACACCAATCCTACTCAAACTATTCCAAAACATAGAAAAAGATGGCATCTTCCTTAATTTGTTCATGAAGCAAGCATAAACTCAGTACAAAAACCAGGCAAAGACATCACTCAAAAGGAAAACTACACACCAATATCCCTCATGAATATAGATGCAAATATCTTCAAAAAATCCTAGCCAGTAGACTCCAACAACTTATCAAAAAAATAAAACATTACACCAAGTGGGGTTTATATCAGGTATGCAAGCGTGGTTCAACATTAGAAAAACAATCAACATCATCTACCATATAGATAAAACAAAGGAAAAGAACCACATGATCATATCAATTGATGCAGAAATGGCATTTGATAAAATCCAACCCATTCCTGATACAAGCTCTCAACAAAATCAGAATAGAAGGGACATTCCTCAACATAATAAAGGGCATCTATAGAAGGCTGGTGGTTCAAACCCAACAGCCACTCCTCGGAAGGAAGGTTGGGCAATCTACTTCCGTAGTGATACAATCTTGGAAACCCAAGGAGGGGTCGCTATGAGTTGGGTCTGACTTGATGGCAAACAACAACATGCAAAACCAACAGCCAACATTATTCTCAATGGAGGGGAACTGAAACCATTCCCTTTGTGAATAGTAACCAGCCAAGGATGCCCTCTATCACCACTTCTATTCAACATTGTAATGGAAGTCCTAGCCAGGCCAATAAGGCAAGAAAGAGAAATCAAAGGCATCCAAATTGGTAAGAAAGAGGTAAAATCATCCCTATTTGCTGATGATATGATCCAATACCTAGAAAACAAAAGAAACTCCATTAAAAATCTACTAGAACTAATTGAGAGATTTAGCATAGTGGCAGGATATAAGATCAACATCCAAAACTCAGTTGGATTCCTCTACACCAGCAAATAAATTGCTGAAAGATAAATAAGGAAATCAATACCATTTACAATAAATATGAAAAAATAAAATACTTGGGCATAAATCTTACCAGGGACACAAAAGACCTGTACAAAAAACAAAAACAAAAAAAAACTATAAAAGACTACTTCAAGAAACCACAAGAGATCTACATAAATGTAAGACTATACAATGCTCCATAGCAGATGGAAACAACCTAAATGCCCTTCAATGGATGAGTGAATAACCAAATTATGGTATATCCACACAATGGAATACTATGTCACATTAAAGAACAATGAGGGATGCACAAATCATCTTGCAACATGGATGAACCTGGAGGACATTATGCTGAGTGAAATAAGTCAATCGTAGAAGGACAAGTACTGTATGAGCCAATTACTGTAAAAAGACAGAGAAGGGTTTGCTTGGGAAAGGGAACTCACCTAGTAGGTTACTGGGATGGGGAGAGAAAGGGAGGGATTAATTTAGTACTACTTGGGGCTTACACACTGACATGGATTGTTGTGGTTGTTGTTATTTGCCATCGAGTTGGACACGACTCATAGCAACCCCTCCTTGGGTTTCCGAGGCAGTATCACTACAGAAGTAGATTGCCCCATCTTCCTTCCAAGGAGT
>NW_006922147.1:815932-816848 GCF_000298275.1 Orycteropus afer afer | reverse complement strand
CACTCAATGGTAATGCATCCCCTAAAGCAATAAACCATGGGACACCAAAGGACCAACATTCAAACTGAGGAAATGCAGGACAAACAGGAGTGTATGACTATGAGGGGCACAGAGGGAATGTTGCAGGGGAGGGAGGGGAGGAAGCTGGGTTGGAGTTGGACATGGCGAATGGGGAAAAAAAGAAAAGAAACCATAAGAGATCTGCATAAATGGAAGACCATACAATGCTCATGGGTAGGAAGATTGAACATTGTGAAAATGTCATTTCTACCTAAAGCAATCTGTACATTCAATGCAATCCCAGTCCAGAGCCCATCAACATTCTTTAAGGATATGGAAAAAAACAATCACTATCTTTCTATGAGGAGCTCTGGTGGTGTAGTGCCTAAGGTATTTGACTGCTAACCAGAAGGCTGGAGGTTCAAACCCATTGGCCACTCCTTGGAAGGAAGATGGGTCAATCTACTTCCATAGTGAAACTGTCTCAGAAACCCAAAGAGGGGTTGCTATGAGTCGAAATAAACTCAACAGCATATTACCAAAACAAATCTTTACATGGTAAGGACCTCAGATAAACAAAGTGTTATTGGAGAAGAACAAGGTAGGAAGCATCACACTCCCGGATCTTAAAACCTACTCCACAGCCACAGTAGTCAAAACTGCCTGGTGCTGGAACAATGATAGGCACACACACCAATGGAATAGAATTGAAAAGCCAGAAATAGATCCATAGACCTATGGTCAGCTGATTTGAAAAAGGGCCAAAATCCATTAAATGGGGAAGAGAATGTCTTTTTAACAAATGGTGCTGGCAAAACTCAAAATCCATTTGCAGAAAAATGAAACAAGATCTGTACCTCACACCATACACAAAAACTGTCTTCAGGTGGATCAAAGACTTAAATGCAAAATTTAA